>NC_048907.1:13482365-13782365 GCF_011077185.1 Oxyura jamaicensis | reverse complement strand
AGTAACAGCACACATTCAGCTTCTCATCTTTTCAGAAATTACATGAACATAGAATTACACAATGCCAAAGGACACAAGCATTACAAATTGCCCTGCAATGTGAGTGGGTCAGCTCCAAACCCATTACACCTAGGAACAGTATTTCTGTAGTCTAAACCTGTTTGTCATGGAGTTCAGTGTGAATTTTGAAACCTGATAAGATAACCTGCAGAAAGGTAGTCTAACACAACAAAAGGACTCTGGAATCTCCGTACTCTAGACCCAAATCTCTTCTTTCTTTTCAGCAAAGCATGCTGCCTTTTTCAGCCTCATTTTCCTCATCAGCAAAATTCCTTCATAAGGTGGTTTGAAGCCACCTGATCAAAAGCACAAAAAAGAGTAAAGCGTTGTTCCATTGAACTGTAAATTTGTGGAATTAAATTTCCTCTCTTACATTGGCATAACCAAAAAGTAATTCCAGTAAAAGGTGTGTTTCCTTTTTTCATCACAGTACCAAAATGAGGGACTGGACTGGCTTCAGCTAGGTGACATTTGAGACTCCTCATGGGCATCTTCTAACATAAGAGACAAGCAACTAACTGCAGCGAGAAGCACAGAGGAAATCCTGAGAACAGCTGCATTTCTTCCTGGATATCTTTTCCTCACCAAAAAAGCAGCAAGGTATTTGATCCAAATACGAACTCTTTCATCAGGAAAAATTACAAAGCAGGCCTGCAGGAAGTCTGTGTCTTTTAATAGGAACATTAGATGGTTTCCCTCTCAAGTCCTCCTAAGCAAAGTTATCAAAAGGTTACAACTCTGGGCTAAATTCTCTTGAGAAGCAAAACAAATCTACCAAAATAGTTACAGACACACCCCATGGATTAAAGGTTGTATAAAAAGCCAATGGGTGAGAAATAGCTCTTTTCCTCCTATCCCTCCACAATACTATCTAATTAGATTGAATGCCTTTTTATTTCATTCAGTGCAGAGAATTTCTGAAATCCCAGTTTAATCAAGCCTGAGTCCTACTGTTCCTCTGAGGCCCCATTTTCTTCAAAGCCATAAACTTCAGCCAAGGTTGTGCTAATTTTGCACTTCTTTTTCTGAATTAATAATAATCAAATTCTAATAGTAAGCCATTGTCTCACATACTCTTTATTAAAACACTTATTCTGTGATTTTTGAAAATATTCTGTTTTATGCTAAGACCTATCATCTTACTGAAAAAAGAAGACATTATAATAGGTGGACACTATGAGGATGTTGCAGAAGACATCAGAAGCTAAAAGTGTAGTTTAATGCAGTAATCTATTGTATCTAAACACAAGCAGGTGTTACAGAAATGTGCTGGTTTTATGTTCATTTGGTTTTTGTTTGTTTTTGTAAGAATGCAATACTAGATATCGTGCAGAGTAGCTTAGTGTTAAGTTCTCAATGCCAGACAATATTAAAACCACACCCAACTGCATTAATATACTGTGAAGACACTACAAAGGTGTTATATTATATTCCAAAACAAATAACTAAATGAATTGCTCTCAGCATTATTTTCTTTCTGTCCCCCCCAAAGAAATAAAAATAAACAGGAGGTCTTTGGCATGATAACTATGGGTTTGCTTAGACAAGCAGCCTCCCAAGGAGAATTGCCTATGAACAATACACCCACCACTAGATATTCAAAGGGAGCCTACACAGGAAATAGCTATTGAATTATTCCTGTGTTTTAAATCATGTCTCAGTAGCCAAGTTCTCTGAAATGGTATATAATCAGTTCACCTGCCTGCAGCTTCTAAGCACATACAAAAAAACGTAGGAGACTATAGATTTCTTAGTAAGAGAATTTTAGATTTTTCTAAAAACTGCAAGTTTGGTCAGCTTTAAAACAAGCCCAACTTAACAGAATGCTCTGAATTTCCTTGTAAAAAAGCAAAATGAAGAAAACCAAGCACCACTCTATTCCTGGGATCATCAACCTATGGAAATTGGAAAATCTGATGTAGTCAGTAGCAGATATTGTGATATTAACCATCTCTTAATCAGTGTAATAACAACTTAATTGTAGGGAGCAGATATGGACTTCACCATGCAAGTAAGAAGCATAAAAGCTTTATTTCAGAATGAGAAAAAACATCATCTTGCCCTATATCAGTAATTTGTTTAATCCTGGGAAGAGAATGTTGTTCAATTCTACAATCAATGAAAGCCTAAAGAACAAGCCAGTCAATGGGAGTCTGCTTGGAAAGGACATCAGGACTTGCTGATTTTCAGTCCCTTCGAGCTGCTTCAGAGAAACCACATAAACAGAGGGCTGATGTGGCACTGATGCTGCTTCCCACCCTCCTGTCCCACTGAAACTTCTAATCCTTTAATCCAGTCTCATCCTTTCAAATACTAAACTCCCTCTGTAGACATGACTTCCACCATTTTTCCTAGGATTTCATTTATTTATTCAGAATATCATTGATGTCACTGTTCGGACATGTTTTCTACCATTTCAGGGTAAGACAGTTGTTAAAATGTCTGGCATTTGTCTTTAAAAACTTTAAAGGGATATAATGCATTCTACTGTTTCATTTTAAGTTTTTTTTTGTTTGTTTGTTTGTTTTTTGTTTTTTGTTTTTTTTTTCCTGCATACCAGAAACATGAAGTGTGGTGCCAAGCTGAGGGGTACAGGACATGAAGGAATCCATAGCTCTCTACCGAAGTCAGTAAATACAAGCAAAAGGCATACTATTACAAACAACCTCTTGTGAGCAATAGGAATAAAATGAATATGTAATCTAAAACATAATAGAGATATAAGCTGAGGCCTCATAATTTAAACAGTTGTGGACATTATGACCTTCCAGACAGACTAACAAGTCACAGTTGTGAGTGGAGAGATTTTGATTAGCATTCACAAGAAAATATGTGTGTTATAATAAAAGCCCTAGCTGGTGTGTAGAGCCATTCCTTCAGACAGACAGCAAGAGCAGCCCGGTGGACAGACTTCTACACACCTCACACATGAGCTGTTTGCACACTGTTGATCAGTGCAGTTTTGTAGATGATGCTAAAGCAGCTGCCTCACAGTCCCCTGATCATAGCTCATTAGGTTCCTCATAGACTTGAGAAAACATTGCACCTTATAAAGTTAGCAGACTAATGGCTAATGTACTTTCCCATCTATTCGTTATTGAATTCATGCTTAACACATTGCTCCACCCTTTCCAAAACAGGGAACAGCTTACAGCATCACCAGAGCATTGTGTTGTAGCTTATGACAGGACTGAGCTTACAAATTAAGATGATACAGATGCTGCAGATGACAGCTGCTGTGCAAAAGCTAAACAAGTCTTCGGGTATTATATCTGTAAAAACATTTAAACATTTACTTTTTTTTTTTTGTATATAAATAAAAACAATATTATTGTCCCATGTTATTCATTATTCTACTGTCATTTTTCATATTCTACTGTCAATATGAGAAGCCAGTTTCTACCATCCTGAACATTTTGGAGGGGGTTCCTGTTGAGTAAAACTTTGCAAAGTGTGTCTAATGATGACTGAATCTGTCCTTAATACAGCAAAATGTTTTAAGGGGACTTTTTTTTTTTTTTCTTTTTGGCAAATTCTAGCAGAAGAGATGGACTTAACACTTAACCAAAAGAGAGCATGGGTGTGTAACTTTATATTACATCTCAGAATCATCTCAGAGACAATGCACATATCTGACTTTATTTTAACACACTCCAAAGTATTAGTCAAGAGTAAGGGAAGGAAGAAGTCTTGGTCATGCTGAAGTCAATGACTGAATTTGAAGAGCTAGGAATTTTATCTCACATATTGCTCCTGCATAAGAAAACTTGAAACTAGCATGTGTCTTCAGAAGGTCATCAGAAGACATCAGGAAAGCCACCAAAACCTTTGGAAAGTGATCCTATATTTAAAGTTTATACAAGGCTGTTAGTGTTACAGAAAAGTTTTGGTAAGGCACTAGAGAAGTTAAAGGACTTTGTAGTAAAAAACGCTGTAGTACAAAGTCCTTTTGTCAGTTCAAATCTTTCAGCAAAATCTGAATCTTAGTTCTAACATCAAAAAAGGGGATAGCTGTAAATCCACTTCAAGAAAGTTCTAAAACAATCTTAATTTCTGTATTTTGTACACTAGGTGTTTGGAGCAAATCGTGGACTTTAAGGTATTAGTGACTGCTCTGACAGTGGCTTTGAATTTCAAGACAGATTTTAAACTGCTGGCAAAAGATATCAGTGAAATTGAATGTATAGAGCGGAGCAGAAAATCTGAATTAAAAAACAAAATATATTGCTATTTAGAATGAAAACAAAAGAATAATTTCAAATGCTTCTGCTGTTTTCATATACTAGCACCCCCGTGTATTATCTGCTTTTTGTCTCCTATTTTAGGCATTTAAAATCTGTATGAGAAGGTGGTTTATAAAACTTGAACAGCTCACTGCAGTTCTCAAAGATTAACCTAAAGAGACAAACACAGAATAAATATGATAATATTTTTTTAAAAAAAATTAAAAACATTTTAAAAAGTCAAAAACTGCGTCAAAAACTGTTTAAATAAAACTATTAGGTATTATATCACTCCCTTCTCTAAACAGATGAGAGCCAAGATTTAAAAGATCACTTCAACCTTTGGCACAATATTAATAGTTCTTAATACCAAATCAGTGTCCTTAAAACCTAGCCAAGATTCCATCCACTGAGCTGGGAATTGCGCTAAAGTTTTCAAAAAATTCAGGACCTAGCTTTTCTAGTGCTGTGCTTCCTCAATTAGCATGGGAGGGTTCCCAAGCATTCAGCATTCACCATTTCCCACTGTGACATTTCTGGATGGACTTTCAAGAAAGCACACATCACAATGTTGAGACTAACTGAAAATCTCACTGCTCATTTTGGTGTTTAAATTAAAAGCCAAATGTTTCTGCAAATTTAGCCTTCATCTACAGAATGAAGAAATATAATCTCCAAACAGATGTGCATTTTTTTTATCTTAAAAGAAAAATGCCAATCAAAATAACAACAAATGGCTCAACAATTCAATAAATATTATATACTTCCATGTTTTATTTTCATTACATGGAAACAAAAGAGACTTTAATTAAAAAGGTGGCTACCATAAGCAAGAACGGGAACGAAAAAGGCCTTGAGCAGTTCTTTTGAGGACTTTACAATGTCTGACAATTTCAATGTATATCTATTGGGTATCTTTCTGCCCATAGAGATCACGATTAGCCGGTAAACTTGCCCTTTCAATTCACTCAAAGCTGCTACTTCAATCTATTCCATCTGTGCCCTCTGAACCTTTCATTTCCAATAGGTTCAGACTAATTCAGAACAGGCAGGGAGGCTGACAAGTTCTACCTTTCTTTCATATCCTCAGGGCTACATGCTGACATCTTAAAAAGAATTTAGAAATAAATATAATGCTACTTCTTTCACACAACAAAATTATTTATTTGAATTCCATTAAGGAAGCATATAGGTATAATTAGGAATTGGTGCATGACTCAAACAACCATTTGCCCCCATGCTGGCTTAACCATTCCACTGTAATAAAATGAAACACTCTTCTGATCTTACAGATTTTGACCTAAAACTGGATGCCTTAAGAATCAACATGGACATCATTTTAAAAAATTGCAACTCCAATGCAGATTAGTTAGTATTTGTAATAGTTCTTGTATCTTGATACTCACAAACTATAGCTAGCCATGGTACTTGTGAGAGATGTACAATTCCCAGATGGCATTTGTCTACTAGTACGTACATTCTGGCAGTGGAAGAGAAAACGGGGATCGGAAACAGGAAGCCTGCACAAGATATGATGAGCAATTAAGACTTACCGATTTAGTCACAGAACTAGTTCATTAGGATAGAAAAAAAAAAAAAAACAAGTGAGTAAGAACTGGGAACTGCCTGGGTGATAGGCAGATGTGAGAGATCTCATACAATAGTAGTCTGTAATGCTCAGTACAGAACGGAAAGCCAAAAAGAAAATGCTAGGCTGGCCTATGTCCATGATTATGAAAAGCAGGATGCTCAGCTTTTTGGAAACTGTTGAAACAGCAGCCATTGGTGGTAACTGAAAACGTCCACAGCTATGTGACTGGGGCTAGGAAATAAAGTCCAAGTTTCTTCCTGGAAACTCCTGTGTGATTTTCAATATCATACTACAATCATCATTGCTACGGAACTCACCTACTCAGATTTAGTTTGGCTGGACAAAGAATATAAAGATATTTCCAAAATCTTTCAACTTGCTCATCAAAACACTCAGCATAAAGGTATGTCCATATCAGGTTGGAGTATTATAGCTGAGCCAAACTATAAAGATTAGTGATCTCCCACGTTATCATCATCTGTGGGAGTCTTCCTCACCCTAAAAATTTAACTAAGCAATGAAACAAATTTACTGAGGGAGAACTGGGGTTGATAGTACTTTTTTTATTGATCATCATATTTTTGTCCAATGTGAATTGGCTTTACATTAATCATCATGAAATATTACTATTAGACTATTATTTTTAAAGTGTTTCTGATTTATAGATGGAATGGGATGTTGCTTTGGTAAGGCCAATCAGCCCAAAATGGCAGTCATAAGTATTAAAGTGGTCACTGTCAAACTTTTTTCCATTTCGTCTGGTTTCCATGCCATGCCACTCCAAAGGGCTTGTACATCTGATTTCTGCAATCATGATTTTTCTGCAAAGAAATGAGAATGAAAAGGCCTGGGAACAACTACTGAAGGTGCAGTTTGATACTACATACATAAAGCATAATTTAAGGCTATTGCCCAAAGAAGCCATTCTGCTTCTTTACCGCTGCCAGCCACAGATTCCTTAGTCTTCATTTATCTTGGATTTGCTGAGGATGTGGCCTCAGGGTAAGGTGATTCACAATCCCATATCTGCTGGAAAGCTTTTCTTTTCAGTAGGTTAGTTTTCCATCAGATCAGGGAGCTCAACTACCTCATTTTGCAACTGCAGGGACTATTGGACTTGGTGTCTGAAAAAAAAAAAAAAAAGAAAAAAAATGTTTTTTCAGCTGGATCATTCAGCTCTCTGCATGATTCTCTGCACTCAACTGCATAAGTGCCAAAGCAACATAAGAGAGAAAGAGGAACTGCAGCAATCCCAACTAAGGAGCCATACCATCCATGATAATTTTCAGATTTAGATTAGCAATAAAGTTACAAATTTTCTGACTCTTACTGCTTTGTATCAAATACATTTTTGCCTCCACTATCTAGATTTAAGCAAATAAAACTCAAGACAAAATATGGAAAAGCACCTCTGTTCAGCTTCTGTGCCAGCACTATACCTGAAGAATAGATCTTTTAAATTCCAGGTCTCTTATAACCATTCTCCACAGCCAAATTATAAAGTTTCTGCACATTTCTCCTGCAAATCTGGACCTTGACTCCAAAAGACTTATTGTTTCTTTCTGTATTTTCAAAGCATTCAGCACAGTTTTCACTGCAGTATAAAATACCGCCTCGTTTTATTATTTCTTTCTCTTAAGTTGCATGGTATCTATAGTACCACAAAATGCATCATTTCTCTCTTACCAGCACATTTGATGACTAGTTTTCCAGGGCAGAAGGCAAGGTCTATTTGCAAGAGCTGTGCAATCTATTTCAATTGAGAAGGAAACAAAAACCATTTCAATATCACCTTTTGCCAGCAGGTCAAGGAAGGAATCTGAGGGTATTCACTAAGTATGAGAGCTTCCATTATGCAAAGGAAGGAATGCTGAGAAAATCCCTTTGCTACTGGAAAAAAAAAGGTGAGAATTAAGAAGCTCGCACGAATGAGAAAACATTTCACTGCAAAAACAAAAGGAGCTATTTCCAACCACTGAATATAAAGAAATAAGTGAGCATCAGTTATTTAATTTCCCTTTCGGGTGGGTGAGAAAGTACAAACCATCTGACATGAGATAATTATGAAAACAAGCAAAAATCCACCTAGGCTGTTTGTGACATGAGATTATTGTAGATAGGAAAAAATCAAGATTGATTTATGGTATGAAAAATTCTGATGTTGCAATATTTGTTTTAATCTGAAACTAGAGTTAAAATTTCAGTTGTCTCCCACCAGGAATATTCCACTGGTTTAAAAATTCCTGAACATTTCACTTGTTTTGGTGAAAAGAATAAAACTCCTTTCCCAGTTTTTCAGTGTAAGACTGCAGGGTAGACACAATAGTTTCAATGCCTGATTCCCCATTGCCCTGTATTAGCTAAGCTCTTTAGCCAAAATGCATCTACAAGATGCAGAATTTGGCATGATTTGGGGAACTACCTCAGAAAACAGCTCTGATCCCTGGACATTTTGTGTAGGTTGGATTGTGTTCTCTTAGTTCAAACTGCTTTGCCTAAAGTGAGGGCAATTCTACAATTTGGCAGGATAGCTATCTATAGATCTGTATAGATATATGTATAGATCTATACAGATAGATAGCTATCTTACTAAGCTGTAAAATTATATAAAATAAGGTCAAATGTGTGTGTTATTTGCTAGTGGGCTATGGTATGGGTATGTGGCAGGGGAGTGCAGACATCAGACCACCTTGGACCATTCTGGTGATGGGCATTGTCTGTCCATACACTACCTGCCTGAAAGAGGTCACAGAGCCCTCTAAGCAGATACTCTGATTTTCTTTATTATCCAGTCTTCACACTCCCATTCTTCACTACCAGTTCTTACTCTGTAGCATAGAATACAGAGTCTGCAGAGTAGAACACAGAGTCTGATCTTTCTTTTCTGTCATCTTCCAATTTTTATACATTTCTTCATGCTTGCCCTCAATCTTAAATTTCTGGAAAGCCTTGCTTTCCAATTATTTTTTGAAAACCCCTACAGGTCAGTACTGCAAGTTCAATGTCATCTCAAAACCTAAGATTATAGCCTGTTCTCCATGATTCCTTCTGTTCATTTCAGTGCTAAAAACAAGACTTGGATTTGCAGTTGGAAGGAAAGCAGTAATAGAACTGATTACTGGAAGGAAGGAGGCAAGAGAAATTGCAAGGACTATGGAGGAATTCATTTCCTGAATGTCTGAGAGAAACATCTGTTCAGTCATTGGAGAAGAAAATGAAGAGGCACCAGTAAGTAGCATTTGCAGAAGAGCAGCTGGATTTAGACCAGGACAAACGGAATATAGAATATAGACTAGTTCAAAGGGACATAGAGAGTTTAACAAGTCCAACTGCCTGACCACTTCAGTTGGACTTAACCAAAAGTTAAAGCATGTTATTAATGGCATTATCCAAATGGCATTATCCAAATGCCTCTCAAAAACTGACATGCACGGGGCATCATCCACCTCTCTAGGAAGCCTGTTCCAGTGTTTGACCACCCTCATGGTAAAGAATTTTTTCCTGCTATCTAGTCTGAACTTCCCTGGCAAGCTTTGTGCCATTCCTTCATGTCCTCTCACTGATTGCCAGGGAGAAGAGACCAGCATCTCCCTCTCCATTTCCCCTCCTCAGGAAGCTGTTAGGGGGAATAAGGTCACCTCTTAGCCTCCTTTCCTCCAGACTAGGCAAATCAAGTAAAGGAACTAAATAAACAAAAAGATTTACTATTCCTAAAACAGATGCCAAACAAATATAGAACAAACTGCTACAAAAATTCCATAGAATCCAGAAAAGATTCTGATAGTGCCCATCTGTCAGAAAAAAAGTAAAACAAGCGCGAGAATGCAATTTTTCTCTGACAAAAACATCTGCAAAAAGCCAAAAACCATACCAAAGAAGTTGAAGGAATGGCACAGTGTTACCACAGGTATGAAGACCAGGATACCAGCTAATTTCCGCTTGCAAATACAAGAACATACTTACTAGGAAGAACTGATGGGCTTTAGCACTCCACAGAATGAACCAGAACACCAAAACAGTCCTTTTACACCAAATAAGACCCTATAATACTCTTTGCATTTGTTGTGGAATCTTAATTTGTCCCTTGACCTTTACTGTCTCCCAACAGCCCTCAAGACAGAAGATGTAGGCCTTAAGGACTTATGGGTTTGACAGAGCTGGTTACCTGAGAGACTGTCATATGACCTGCGGCAACAGCTAAAATCATCTGAGGTCTGAATGCTCCTCCCTGCACCCAAAGGCAACTATTATCAGCACATCTCTGAGGGATCTTCAGTTTTGAACTCAGTGTTCCTGATTTAGACTTCCAAACCCAGATTTGTTAGCACTGCAAATATGTTGCCAAATTCATCGTTCTCTTCTAAAGCTGCTGAAAAGAGAACAGTTGGAAAGAATCTCTTCATGAACCATCCTTTTTATTATTATTGATGCAATTTGATTACTTGATGAGAACCTATAATGCAAGGATACTTTAAACATCATGACTATAAATACCATGAAAAGGGGCTACTATACATAGTATTCTCTGCTTATAAGCATTTATTTTTTTTCAGGGTCTGATCCAAAACCCATGCATAATTTTTGTAGGAACAGATGAAAGAATGAAAGGATCATGTGACTGCATAGAAATAGAAAGAAAACAAACAAACAAGTGCTTCAGCAGTGATCATTGTACCATTACTCTGATCTATTGCTACTCAGTTAAAGAGTCTAAATAAATAGGCAAGAAAAGAGAGGTGATTGCTGATATATGTATTTTAAACTACTGTGGCAGAAAAAGCAGGGAACATTTACAGCAATATCCAAAGTTACGATAGAACAAAGGGGGGGGGGGGGAACTAGCAGCAGTCTCATACAACTATGTAGGGATCACAGATTTTAGGTATTTACCTTAGTTAGCATTTCATCCATTACTCAAACGAAGCATTAAGAAAGCAAAGAAAAACGAGCACTGAGACAGGACTCAAAATATCAGCCTGCTAGCTAGTGTTTGGGAAACACCATTTTGATTCTCAAGGGGATTCACAGTGATATTTGCTATATATTTTTTATAATCTGAGATTTCATCCATTAAATTTAGTATGAATTCTGGACCTCAGGAAGCTGTTTGATTTCAAAAGGCAGCGAGTCCAAAGAAATCTACAGGGTGCAAACACAAGAACATACAGGGAACCTGCACTTGGGTGCGTTATTGCTAACATGGTCCACAAGCTTTCAACCAAACTAGCCAAAAAAGAAACAAAAAAAAGGAAAGGAAAAAAAAAAAAAGGGAAAGAAAAACTGGAGACAGCAATGATTCATGTAATTTGAAATTTTCATTAACATAGCTCTGACATTGAATATTCCTTATTAAATGGCCATTGGAATTGTTGCCAATTTTCTGAGAAGTAGTACAACCATATGCATATTCCACAGGTTAAAAACGCTAAATGCCTTTTTTGATAAAAGGTTCCAAAGCTAATGACTGTCATGAATATCTTTTATGGTTTTATCTGAAGGCATTGCTTCTCTCACAGTCTACTGAAAAGCTGCATTAACCTCATGGCCTATTCACTCCAAACAAAATACCATGGAAGATTGTTCTTTTTGGAAACCTCAGCATCAGCTATTCTCTAGTAAGTGGGCAGTTAGAAATAGAGGTTCAAATATCTTGTATTGACTCCCCACATAGATCTACAAACCAGGAGTAGTACGTAGTACTGCATGGGGGGGGGGGGCATGGAAAAGACAAAAGAAACACATGCTTCAGAAGGAAACCTTCATCCTGGCTGGAGGTCAAAATCTATGTAATTAAGAAAAAAGAACTTCAATACTGAAGAACAGGTTTGTCCCTGATTCTGTGTTCCCAACAAGTCAGCTCAGAAGTTCAAAAGAATACAGTCATTCTGCCAGTTTCAATTTTCACTTCCCATCAATAACAGAAGACTAGCCAACAGTTCCTTTCACATATTCACTGTATTCACCAGCACAACCCAGTATGCTTGCAACTTACAGACATGAAGGAGCTTAAAATAAACCCCAAAGACATGAAGGGGTAGAGGAGGAATGAAACATTTCTAACATCTGCATTACCTGCCAGGAAAAAAAAAAAAAAAAAAAAAATCATTTTAAGTAATTTGTTGCATTATTAATACAGATATTCAAAATCAGGTGTGTTTCTTTAATAGTTTAGTAACATGGATGGTAACAAGGAAATATAAAATCATCTTTATGACATCTTTTTATACGGAGTTCACTTTCCTGTACCATATCACTGTCTGAAAAGGTTTAGATAGTTTATTAATTGTAACATCAATGGATAGGATCTAGTTAAGCTCTTCAATTTTTTTATTCACACAGATGCTTTCTTCTCATCTTCATTTCTTCCTTTACCGTACTCATTCTTTATTCTAACAGACTTCTGAATTCTTAATGTTGTCCAGTGACCAGGGCAATCAGAATGCCATGTTCCCATTTCTAACAGCCTAACTCTAAGCAGTAATTAACTACTTGTTACATGATAAAATGTACAGCCTCATCTGAGGAGAGGAGCAAATGCTATGCAAGCAGCGTTAAACAGGTCCTTCGATGAAGAACTTGCATTCTGAGAAGAAAAAAGATTAAAAAGATTAAAAGGAAAAGAAAGAGCAGAGAACTGGCCAGAAAACACCTTGAGTCCTGAATCACCATGGTGAATCACTACGTTCCCCAGCTTTCATTTAAAAAAAAAATAGAGGATTCCAACAAGGTTAAATGATTGCATTTCTGTAAACAGATAATAATACCTGACTTAAAATAATTAAAAAAAAAAAAAAGGAGGGTGGATGGGGGGTAATGGGACAAGAAATAATGCTTTATAAGGTCATTAAAAAAAAGAGTACTATCACAATACTATTCTATCAGTCATTTTCCTATTTTAAAATCTATCAAAGAGAGATATTTCTGCCTGCTCAATTTTGCAATCCTCGATTTTGCTGGAGAAGCCAATGTTCAGGGATAGATTTTCTGAAGAGATTTTGTTTATTTTTTAAAAATAGGGAGCATGCTGTCAGGGCTGTAGTACAGCCTGGCTCAGTGGAAACCCATTAAAACCACTATAGTGGGCAGATGGTGTCAAAGAGTTAGAAGTATGTAACAGAATCCTACTGTGCACAAGTGTTCAGTATGCAAGAAATCATCTCTTATCAGACAACTGCTGCAGGGGACACAGTCAACCACAAAGGAGAGAGCAAGGCACAGCTGAAGTCATGATCCCTTTACAATTTTTTGCCCAATAACATGGACAAGGATATGGAATAAAATAACTTTAACAGATAAACCCTTAGTAAACAAGGGAACAATCTATGGAGAGCATCGTATCATGCTCTAAAAGGCAATACTTCCCTTTTGTTAATGACAGAAGATGTAACAGCTCTTTGTCGCTGATGGGGATACCACAACTCACAAAGACTAAAATTTTGAAAAGTGTCCATTAAATCTTGGATTCCCATCTTTTCACACCCCAATTTACAGGATTGCTGAGCAGTTAGCATTTCAGCAGGATGTCTAATGGGGACAAAGAAACTCTCTGGAGACATCTGGGAGAAGTGGTTTTGCCATGAGTCTGGCTGACAAAGTTCAGTTGGTCACAAATTGGATGCCCAAACATCTAGTGGACACATGGGCTGGTCAGCAGACACTTCTTTTGCAGATATTCCTTTTCCGTTCTCTTCTATAGAAGCTAAGCCAAGTTTTTATAATGTTTTCACATGAGCCAAATTCCGTAGGTGAGCTTAATTCCCAAAGTGCCTAACTCCTACGATCTGAGTTTGAGATCCAAAACAGAGTGACATGGTGACAATTAGTGTAAACAGGACAGAGCAGTGAAAATTCTAATAGTATTCATCCTATGCTGTTTACAGAGTAACAAAGTGTGAATAACATTCAAATCCTCACTGTTTCCTTTTCTCTAAAGATTGATGGAATGAGTCGCCATGGCTTAGTAGAAAATTGAAGCACACAATTATCTGTTAATCCAGGATCTTTAATAAGTGCATGCATTAAGGACTAAGTGGAATTGTTACCATTGTTATATCATGAATTGGATTCATAGTCAGACAGACATTCTATTGGCTGGTTATCTCTGCCAGCTTTGGATTTCTCTTCTTGTGCAATGCACTGATATAAGGTATATTAACAACAAAATATGCACTTTAAATATAAAGTAAGTGATGCTGCGGGCCAATAAAACTGAAGGCTCTGAGATCATTTAGCATTAGATGGAACTAAGCTCACTGATTCAGAAGCTTTGGTAGCACACAAGACATGCAGCCTCAGCTGCATGAATATCTGGACAGCTGCCTTGCTCCACAGCCAGCATTCTGCAGACTGCCTACCTTGACAGCAAATAGATGAAAAGGCATGCTGTAAGGCATCCTGGTTCAGCTGTAGAGGACATCTGATAGTGTCTGCTTCTTAGTCTACCTCATGTAGTTTTATACGCCAAGAATAAAGTGTGTTGACATCCTTCCACACTTCTGCATGGCCCTACTATTTCCTCTGCTACTTTTTTTCTATGTAGCTAACTCATTTATTTTGCTCTTTTTGTAGGATCTGTGTTATTCAATATCAGTCTTCATTCTCATGTTTTACAGCCTACACAGTCCTTTTTACATGTGGTTTTATTTTGCTTACTCTAGCTGCAAAGCTGCAAATTAATGAGGCCCAATGCATTCCACCAATGAGAAGAGCTTTTAAGATTAAAGGACACCATTAGCAGAAAAGCAAATAGGTATAAAATGTTACCGAATAAACTAAGACTGGAGGAGAGTTACTAACTATTACTATAGCAAATTGCTGGAACAGCTTCTGATTATCTAGATCATCTTACGCAACATTGTCACTAAAGTTTTTATTTACCACCAAAAATCCAAACGACTGAACAAACCAAATCAAAGTAACTTTAAAATGGATCTAGATGGGCCTATGAGAAGATGAACTGACTACAGAAGGAGAGGAGAGACCATACATCTCATAAATTTTCTGAAACATTGCATCCGCCTAGGTATTTCCACTGCCAACCATTTCTATGTGGTCTGTACAAGAAACAAAAGTGCACGCATTGTGCTGAGCAACTTGCATGGAGGCAATCATGTGCAATATAGAAAACTCCTTTCAAAAATCTTTCTGGAAGCCTTAATTAAAAAACAAGTCTGAGTGTGTAAAAGCAAAAACAAACATCCTTTATGAGGACAGCAGAAGCTTTTCTGGAAGTTAATTGACCATGCAGTGCCGATGCCATGAGTGACGGGGCAGACTACTCCTACCTTGCTTCACTGAACCACTGCTCAATGTTGATTTAAGTGAACCTGTGCTAGAGTGGATTAGAAACACACCATGAATTACTGTGTCTGAATTACTGAGGCAGTACCAAACAGTTTAGAGAAATTCTTTAAATTACTACATTTAGTCTCACTATAGTGGTTTTTCCTCAAACCTTTTAAGGACAAGAGCAATCTAATTTTATTTTTTTATTTTTTTTTAATAAATCCAGACCATCTTGCACAGTATTGTCACAAAGATCTTTGTATACAACCAAACAGAAATTGGGATGCACTATGAAAGCACTCTTGTTACTTTTATTTCCTCCCTTTGTTCTTTTCTAGCTTGTGCGCATGAGATTTCTGGCACTGGCTTCACAACACTGCTCAGATGTTCTATGAATCACCACCGGTGTGTGGGCCACAGGCTGAAAAATACCGCACCAGAAAACTCTGTCTACACTGTGAATTAAGGCTCACTAAAAGCAGTGCAAACCCATACACTGACTGTAATGGGCTCCGGATCACACCCACTGTGGATCTATGGATAGACCTAATAATATCTTATATCACAGACCTGGCAGTTATATCATCCTCTCGGTCAAGTTTAAGTCACACTACTAAAATGGAAAGTGGAAGCTTGCAGAGATGCTACACAGGCTGCGCTCTTTGGGCTATGTGGACTTTGAATCCATTAGCTCTGTGGGACCATCAGACTAGCACCTTACACTGGAATTAATTCTGTTCAATATAAGAAGAAATCAAGGACATGAAAAAAAGTCCTCTTTCTAGAGTTAATTTTCCCCCTGCAGAGCAGGGTGAAGTAGCCTAACATCCTCAAATATGTACCTTCAGTCTACTCATAATAATTAGTGTTATCTAAATGTCTCTGAACTATTTAAAATCCACTTCATTTTGAACTGTCATTAATATTGCAGCAGGCAATATTATGAAGACTGGTGAAAATCAAGTAATTTAATGTAACACTTCAGGAACCAAACCTGCAATGAATCTCAGCTGCCTCTTCAGCTTTTCTGCAATCAATCAGTCTGGAGTCATGTTTACATATTCTAGGACCAGTGATAGACTGCCACTAGACTTGGCATCCACAACAACCTCAGGAGGCTGATTTAATGTGAATGCAGTATGAAAAGTCAGATTATCTTTTGATTCTCTCTTTTATTAAATAAAACAGATCTTTATTGAATGAAGCTGCTTTTATTAATACCTAAAACATCAGTTGGTGTCACAGAGCCTGCCAGTCCCATGGAACTAATAAAAGAAAAGACAGAAGTAAAAAAATGAGAGCATTACAGGGAAATATTAGAAACCAAATCACATTAAACCAGCATTGCAGCTGACAAATAAAACATAGGTTTAGCTGTAAAATTTTTTAGTTCAGTCTGAATTTATGATTTTTGCTGAAAGAAAAGAAACCAAAACTGGGCTTCTCCCAGAAGTACACTGTGGCAAGAAACAGAATGAGAGCAAACAAAGTGCAACTCAGTTTCCCGTTCCCTCACATAATGCCTCAAAAGACAGTAAATTTAATGCAGCTGGGACAACGTACAAAAACTTTGGTTTCATGGAAACAGCTTGAACCTTAAGCTAGAAAGATTTCTTTTATCTTTTGAATTTTCAAGCTAACTTTTTTGATTTCTGCACATAGACAAAGCTTAAGAGAAAAACTCTTACTGACCATACCTGTACTTTATGTTCTCTAAGTATTGGTCATCTGAAATCAGCATGCAGTGTATTTTCTATACATATTAACTGCACAGCAAGGGCAGCAGGTACCTGGGTCAACACTGTTACTTCAAGAAAAAGCACGTCCCTCATCATTACCATCAAAATCTGTCAACATGAATTGAAATTCAATTCTGAACTCTTGTCTAGTCACCATCAAGAGGGAAGGGGAAAAAAAGAATACATATCTTAAATCAAATAGAATCATCTTTGATTTTAATCCCATATACAACATCATTTTCCATTCCTATGTGATCGGAGTAATGATACAAAGTAAGTAGCGCTGAAACACAGGTTGTTGCACTCCTCAGCTTTTCATTTTTCATGTTTCTATTTATACCACATTCACAATGCACTTCAATGTCAATGAAAGATCTGCACACACACATCTTCAGAAACGGCCCACAGCACTCTGGAAGATGGAACACAACCAGGGAGCTCAGCTGTCTTGTTCCACTGCCATCCGCTGCCAGTGGATGCACAAGTGAAATTAAAATGAAGGAATATGGCTTCCTAGCTACAATTCACAAAGATATAATCCAATGAAGTCATAACTTAATTATTTCAGCAATTACTGTGGACAGAATGACATATTCTGACAGTAAGTATCATCATGAAATGAATAAAACTACATAGAGAAAGCCAAAGAGAGTTTGTCAATGAGACAAAGCTATCTATACTATAAGATTCATTGGGTATCAAGAGGGTTCAAAGAATACCATAGCATGAATAATTTCAAAGGAAACAGTAACAAATTAAATCCAAATATCCTCATACTTATCTCCTATAGTGCAGTCAAAGCTAAACATTTGGGGGTTTGGTTTCTGGGAGTTTTTTCCCCAGCATTTCTATAATAAAGAGACTGGCATTGCTGCAAATGGACTATCCACATCTCTAGCCTGTGGGGAACACTCTTCAGGCTATACAAGGTAATCCTGCCTAACACATCTGCCAAGCCTCCACACTAATAAGAACTGAGAGAAAAAGAAAATCAAAACAGCAGCTACGTGGCCTGAGATCTCATTAGAAAGCGACTTGCAGGAAGATTTCAGCCCAGGATGACAAAGAACGTGGAACGCTCAGCAGAACACAGGCAGGAAGTCACTACAATGTTTTCTTGTTTTGTTTCTCTTAGCTTATAATTCATTTCAAATTTCTCATTTATCTATGTTTTTGTTGTTGTTGTTTTTATTTGACAAGTATCCATAATGTAAAAGGCTCTTCAGTCTTAAGTCTCACAATATACATCCTAAAATTGTTTAGCTACTTTCAGGAGATGTTCCATTCAATACAGACTTAGGCCAAGGATGGAATCTAGTGTTCAAGTACAATATCAAGTTTTCACTCTACTCCAGTGAAGCTAATGAGAGGCTTCCACCTTAAACAAGGGAATAAAATGCCCATATTATTGTGCCTGTTGTATTAATCTGTTTTCATAAACATCACCTGGGTTTGCCTATTTTTCAACTGAATATTTCTGAAGTTTTTTTCACAGCTAATAACAAGTAGCAAAACACCCAGCTGACTGCGGGCAAGCACTGGCTCCCTAGGACTGAGTCAAAAAAACTCTCTGTTGAGGACAAAGCTGTAAAATGCAGCTGCCTCCCTAACTAGTTACATAGCATTATAATCTTTCACTCTGTACACATACATACACACACACTTTTAGGCTGTACAACATTTTAAATACATAGACTATATCATCAGTGACAAATTGTTCCAATAAGAACACGAAGCTCGCTATAGAAAACAATATTTTACTTCTCAAGCTGGAGCTATTTTCTCAGTATAAAAGATAAAAGCAAAGCAAAACCACAACAGTCTTCTTGAGTCTTCAGCATTATTACCTGAAACATTTGGAAACTGTGCAGGAAGAAGGTGCGTTGCCATGGTTCTGCGTAATCAGCCACAGACCTACACACAATAGACAGCTGATTGCTGTTGCAAGTTAAAAGATTTGGCATCTCTTTAGGAAAACTTTGTCATTATGCCATAAACGAGAGAGTTTTTCTATTAGTAACAGAATGGCATCAAAGAAACATGCCCTGCAGCAGTAATTGAGTCTGATTTATATTTTTGTTTTGTTTTCATCTTCTTACAGGGATTGAGGGGGAAATCAACCTCATGTATTGCCTAGTAAATCTAAACCTACTGTAAATCTCTAGAACTCTCTGGTCTCTTCAAAGTACTAACACATAGTAGCGCAGCTGGAGTCTGTTACTTCATATGGGGACAGACAATCACATTAAAGGTAGGTATCTGTATTACCAAACAGCAGAGTCCCAGCTACCACACAGTACTGTGTGTGATGTCTGAAGTGCAAAATAAATAGCACAGAAAATGTCAGTAATTCTAATGGAATCTTGGGGAAAAGTGGGATTTAATGGGAAATATCAGATTTAATGGGACTTCATAATACAGAGAAAAATCTCACTCATCAGCCTCTATAGTATTCTTTTCAACCTGAGAGATGTCCTTTCCTTGTCTAATTTTCTCCCTATGTTTATATTTCAAAGAAGAAGTAATATTTAAAAATAAAATCATACGTGAATGTTACAATTGCTGAGCTGGCAACAAAGCAAGCACTGTACCCTGTAGGACTTAAATGCCACTTATATTCCAACCTTGGAATAAGCTGCAATCTCAGTCAAGCCCGCTGTTAGTGCAGCGTTAAGGCTGAAACACACGGGTGGGGGGGGGGGGGGGGTTAAAATTCCAAAGTACTGATATTGCTCATAATAAAATACATAATTTGCAGCCTAGCTGGGTAATCAAAAGCTACTGGTGTGCCATGTGAATGAAGTAATCTTTTCAGAAGACTTAGATTTCCAAACCCTGCTGCTAATGCATTTCCAATTGCAACTTTAAAACTGTACTTATGTAGGCACTGCATTTAGGTAACATTTAAGGAGCCTTCTAATTTTGTTTCTTTCATTTTCAACCTGTTCTAAGCAAAGAAGTGAATTTTACATAGGGAACCGCCACAGAAAGAGACAGCTGTGTACTTTGCCTTCTTGCGGTAAACTCAGTATTGGATACAAAATGATTAGTAAAAATAACTCACTTAAGAAAAAAGTGTTGATAACTTGAAGCGTGAAAGTGCTAAGAGTAATTAATACCTTTTCTAAATAGTGATCTGTCTATACACCAAACTCTACCAGTATGTTTGCAAACTCATAAATTAAATGCATATGCTATTATTCCTCGTGGAAGAGCAAACATGGAAATTTTAATCTTGTTTTCCTGCCAAGATATGGCTGTTAATGAGCAATGTCTTTGCAGTACACACGTATACTTGTCCTAACTTAAGTTACACAGGAATGCTCATCTCAATTAAGTACTGCAAAAATACATTCACCTTTGGCTGAGGCCATCACTGAAAACTTTAAGTTCAAAGGAATTGGCACAGACATGCGTGCACTGTCCACACGCTGGTTTTCTGTTCCTTACTGTAAACACACTTGAGGGCAAGATATCACTGAGGCTTCTGAAGACTTGCTGTCAGGACACCCAAACTCTATTCAGCATGCAGAATGCCAGGCACCTGGTTCAGACTCTTATCATGGCTTTTAAACATTTCAGCCAGCACGTATTTCTCTGGTCCAGTTAAACACTGCCAAGTCTAAGATACAGGATTTTTAATTTGAAAAATTACACAGAACGGCAGAGCAGCTAACTCTGATAGCCCGAACCCTGAAGATTTTGAATTTTAAGACAATAAAACCCTTTGCAATCCAAAGCTGAGTTCCCAGCTCAGATCACCACCAGCATCAACTACAGGATCAAAAATATGCTATGCAGGTAACAAACATCTCGCTAAACAGCTAGGCTGCCACAGTCAAAGAAGAATAAATAAATAAATAAAACCTGCCACTGAGGATTTCCCATCAGGGTATCTTTGTTTTTGACTAACACATGACTCCCCCCAAGTCTTGCAGTCATGAATTGTGAGTATCAACATTCAAGACATCACAGAGAGAGGGGACACAGGCTCTGTATGTAAAATAAACAAGATGCAGTGAAACAGACAGAGGAGAGTGAGCCTTACCTTTGGAAAAAACTGCTGCCAGGCTCAAGAGGAGAGGCGACAACAGATGCCCCATATTGCTAATCCC
The DNA here is from genome assembly GCF_011077185.1 of Oxyura jamaicensis. NCBI lineage: Eukaryota > Metazoa > Chordata > Aves > Anseriformes > Anatidae > Oxyura > Oxyura jamaicensis. Next base: position 13,761,352 of record NC_048907.1, on the reverse strand, counting down.
AGAAGTGCACATCCTAAGCTTGGTAGGGAAGTTAGGGCTGAGTTTCACGCACTTTGTAGTCAAAATACAAATCGGTCAGCTGAAGAGGCTGCATTTTCAGCAAAGGTCATCTTGAGAGCGCAAACGGCATTTCCTTCGGAGAGAGGACTTATTCAGCCCTCCCCTCTCCTCCCTCCTCGCTTCAAAACGGACGATGCTGAAAGAAAAACCCTCTCCTCTCGGGAAAGAAACAGCAAAGCGGTGCGAACGCACCCTCGGCCCCGAGCCGCAGCTGCGGGAGGCGGGCGAGCAGCCCCCTCCGCAGGCCCCCGGGGCCAGGCGCTGGGCAGTGGCCGGGGGCTCTGCGCTCACCCAGCCCGAGCCCGCATACCGGCGCGCCCAACTTTGCCTTTAGGCGCTGCTGCTCAGCCCGCAAAGCATCCAGGCACGGAGGCAGGGTTGTGTTGCTGTTCGCTTTTTATTTATTTATTTATTCCTCTTCTCCCCCCTCAAGTTTTCAGTCTCCTCATTGACTTGGTTGACTTTCCGCCAGCGGGGGGGCAGCGGCACGGCCGCGCTCACGGCTCTCGCGGCCGGCGGGGACCTGGAGCCCCAGCGGGGGCGGCGCGGCTGGAGCCCGGCCCTGGACCCGGGACCCCTGCCCCGGCCCCCCCGGCCGCCCGCCTCCGCCGGCCCCGGCCCATCCTCCGCGAGCCGCGGTTACTGTTTGCAGCGATGCAGAGCCTTAAGGCGGGAGGCGTCGCGAAAACCCCGAAAACAGGAGGGAAAGAAGCAGCTAAAGAAGCGCCCCAACCCAGCCCCACCTCGCAGCGGGCAGCCCGGCAGCCCCAATCCGCGGCCGGCGGGGCGGAGCGGGGCGGAGCGGGGCTGCCGGGCCCGGCCCCGGCCCCGGTGCCCCCGGTGTCCCTGCTCCCAGCCCCAGCATCCGGGGACCGGCGGGCCTGGGGGGGTCGGGGGGAGACGAGCCGCCAGGGTACGGCCACAGCCGCACAGGAGCCGCCCGCGGTGCGGGTTCGTCGCCTGCGCCTCACCCTTCTCTGCCGAGTCCTCAAACGCTGGGGCAGGCGAATGTTGATGCCCAACGAAACGTGCAGCCGGAACGCGGAAACAGTGAAGATTTGGGAGCAGAACGTGTGATGCACGTTGCAAGAACTGCGGGGAAAACGCCTGCGTTTGCTCTAAGTGGTGTTCAAAAGAAAGTCCTGGGGCGAGGTAGCTGCCCTGAGGTTTCCCATTGCAGCGGGTGTGAGTGCCAGAACCATGCGGCTAGCCCAAACCTTCGGTCAGGCTCAGTAATGAGACTTGTATTGCACTTCGCAGATAGAATGGCAGCAAAATGCAATTTACTACAGCGCTAGCTAAATAAAAGAAAAATGTAGCTTCGAGAACTTATAACTACTTTGTCCCTTCATGGACCACATGTTTGGGAATGATAAAAATGTTCTTTTTATATTACCAGCTGCATGGCTGAAACTTTAAAACAGGTCAAAATAAACTGAGGCTGTGTACACTGTTTGCCAACACTCAGAAATCAACGATGCAATGAGAAAAGGCAGTATTTTGTGTGACAGCACAGAATCATTCTAGATCACATCAGTCTTAGAAGTATTGCCAATCCCAGAGAGGTTCTCCTGTCCTGAACTGAAGGAAACCTCTAGAAATGGTGTTATGTCTGAAACAGGTGTGCCATCTCAGAACATCCACTCTCTGAAGAAAGAAAAAAATACTATTGACATGATATGCTGTCACCAAAAACTTACAGTATTGTCCAACACAGAAGAATTGTTATTAATGAATAATCTCTATCCAAGATAAAACTGTCATCATTTGGGGAAGCCAATGCCCAGCTTCATTCAGTAGGCAGGTTACATAGGCCAGCACAATACACAGTTAACCTGCGTTCTGGTGGATAAATAAGAGCTTCACATTTTCTGTAAAAAATGCAAAGAAGGAATAGCTTTCTCTCCAGATGTGTGTGGCGGAATTGTTGCCAGCGTTTCTTTAAGAAGAAAAAATAGCTTTTCCTGGAATTGAAAAATAAGATTATTTTCTCCTTACTTTTAGAGGTTCTGGCTCTCTGGCCAGTACATGGCTTTTGCTTTCTGTTGTTTTGGGCAACATTTGGCAATGTTTTGTACTACTGCCTTTCCATCACTCAGTGATGACTAGACAGATAGAATGGCACCAACAGTTGTAGAACTGTTTTAATGCCAGCTGTACTATATTTGTAAGATTACATTCTTTCCCTTTTCATTTTGCAATGCTGCTATTGAAATGGCAGATTTGGAAGATCTTATTTAAATTTCCAGCAAAAATATGGGAACTAGGGATCCTTTACCCATGTCCAGAATGATGCTACTCACTGAACAGATTTCTAAGTTTAGCCTTGTGAAGGACATACACTTTTTTAATTTAAGCTATTATTTTTCCTTAATGTTTTTAAAAGTCACTCTAAAAGCTCAGTAACCCATTAATAAATTTTATGCTTCACCACCCTTCTCTCTCCAAAGCACTCGGCAGACATTTCATGTTCAGCAGGCAGTAATGGGCACACGGTGTTTTGTCAACATCCTCCTCCCCTGCCGCCACCCCCTTACCCCCAGGAGCCATCTCTGGCTCTCAGGCCTTCCCAAGGCTGACCCAGTTAGCAACACGCTGATGCCTCCCATCCCACCAGGAGTGAGCGTACTCCTTCCTTGCCCAGCAATCCCTGTACAGCAGGAATCCTCCTTCATGGGCATTTCAGTGATGTGACAGCAGAAGATTAGGCCACTTGCTGGGTGTCACTCTGTACAGGTGGTGTCCAGTTCTGGGGCCTCCCTGTGAGCATAGGCGACAGCGCTTCAGCACCACAAACTCTAGCCCGGGCATCTAACACTTTGCGATTAGCGATGAAAAGCTTTCCTAGACATCAGCCACAGAAAAATCATATCAATTCACGCTATTCAGTAATGAAAAAATATCTTCCTGTTTTTTTGGCAAGTATGCCTAATCTTTTCTGGGTAATTAATGCAACTAATTGGAATAACTGGCTTTAGGAAAACACAAGAGACAATGAAGGGTCTTCCAGAAGTGCATCTCTACAACCTATGACTAACTGTAATGGTAGAAATCCATACAGCAAATTAACGAGAAAATCCATTGTTACCCTGAGACTTCTTGATTCATCTTCAGTGTGATCTATCAACTGATAATCTGCTTTATGTAATTAAAATTACTTATTGTTCTAATCATTTTATTGATTCTCCTTTTTTTGTTTTATTCATTTATTTTGTTTTAGAGACGTTCCCTCATTGACAAGTCTAGGAGAAGTCCTATGGATGCAGCAAGACTGAAAAGAAGACTAAAGCCAGGTGGACCAGGAAAAAAAAAAAAAAAAAAAAAAAAAGTTTCTTTGCCTGCTATTTTACACTCCACATCAGTTGGAAATTTTGCTCAGTGTCTTACTAAATGTTTTAGAGGTGAAAAAAAAAATTATATAAAGATGTGGAAACAGAGAATGTGTCCAGTGATCTGAAAGCAAACCATCAATTTCTAAAGCCAATTGCATTCTAATAATTCTCTCTGTGTCCTGTGTCCACAGACCTGGAATAGCAGGGCATATTACTGACTCTTTTAAATTGAGTGGTTACACATTTTTCTCCAAAAATATTTTTCACTTTCCATTAAACCAAGAGAAAAATCCTGGCACTGCTGAAGTCAGCACATACTTTACCATTGATTTTTAAAGACAGATTTTTATCCATTCTTCTCCCACACACACACTCACCCATTGCTTGAAGATTGCAGAGGGCCTTGAAATGGATTATCTGGGCTTGTTACTGCACAAAATCCAAAATAAAGAGCAATTAGAATCATAGATTCAGAAGATGAAAAGGAATCAGCATGATCAGTCTGACCTCCTGGCAATTTTATACAATTTAATGTGTTGTCTTCAAAACGTTTAATAGGCATGAAGCAGCAGGTCTACTGTGACTGCTGCTCATAAAGCAAAACACAAGTTGTTCCACTTATGGAAGTTGCTATTTTATTTTTCTATCACTTATTTCTTCATCACATCTATCTGTGGTCTCTTCCCTCTGTTTGGGTTAGGCAGAGTCTTTCAGGAAGGGACTTCTTGAAGGGAGGCTGTAGCAAGGTGGGGGTTGGTCTCTTCTCCCACGTGCCTGGTGACAGGACGAGGGGGAATGGGCTAAAGTTGCGCCAGGGGAGGTTTAGGTTGGATATTAGGAAGAACTTCTTTACTGAACCGGTTGTTAGTCACTGGAATGGGCTGCCCAGGGAAGTGGTTGAGTCACCATCCCTGGAGGTCTTCAAAAGACGTTTAGATGTAGAGCTTAGGGATATGGTTTAGTGGAAGATTTGTTAGCGTTAGGTCAGAGGTTGGACTAGGTGATCTTGGAGGTCTCTTCCAACCGTGACTATTCTGTGATTCTGTGATTCTTTGTTGCATGCACACACTATGTGGCAGCCAGCTGAGTCATGGGCAGCAGCTGAAGCCTGTTTGTGATGCTCCCACATGAATAATATGAAAATCAGATGGAGATAATGGAAGACACCACAAAGACCAAACTGAGTCACACTCTTCAATTTCATATTAATGTCTAGATCTTTCTCCCTTTTGACATTAACCAGAGCTTAGATTTTTGTTTCAGTGACAGCAGGATGAAGCATTAAATCTTTAATTTGTTTGAAACTAATTCTCATTTCTACATTCTTAACACATAAATAAATAATAATAAAAAAATAAAATCACTTGGTTTGCTTACAATGCTTTTGTTGTATGAGAAAAGCAGATTCAGTCCAAAATCTTCACCAGGCTGAAATAAAAATCTATCTGACAGCTTGTAGTTCCACTGTCAATGGTAATACCCCTTGGAGTGCCTATCTCTTTAATGATCAAACACTAACCTTAGTGGTGAATAGTATTCCTATCAGGCTACTTCATGTTGCTGGGCTTGCTGACAGTTCTAATAGCTAGAAAAAGTAGATGATGTCAGTCAGTTTTCTCTCACCTTTCCTTGTTTCCAATGAAAACTCAGAAATAGCTTAGTTCCAAATGAGTGCTAAAAGTGACAAAGAACCTTATCACAACACAGCTAGGCTGTTATCAGCCAAATCAGCAGCTCTCTAATAGATGAAAAATGTATCTAAGAGGGCTTTTTTATTTGAATTAATGAACTAATATATTAACCTGCTTCATCTGATGGTAGGATTTTAAAAGCTGCTTTGGCTGCAAGTTACTGTACTCACAGTGCAGTAAAGTGCACTGATTTATGTGGACCAAATCTTGTAAGATGCAGAGGCCAACTTGAGTAAGAGCTCAATAAATAAGCCATCCAGTAAGTGTGCACATCAGGAAAAAGAAAATCACTAAAGGAAGAAATATATATATCATGAGAAAATTAGTAGGCACAAACAAAACTCCGGCTTCCTGGCTGGGTTGAACTCAAGCCTCCAGAGCAGTGAAACGCTACGTACTGGCGTAACTGGTGCTTCCTGAGTTACAATGGGTGAACTAATCTAAGTGGCTGGAGCACACACAAGTGTAAACACGTGACAGTGCCCAGTGTGAAACCCAGTAATATTCTCAGTGGTGTAACTTTCAAACTAACAGCTGATTTTAGCAGCAGAAAGCATGAAGTTAACAGAACTGAGGATGTTACTGTGACTATTCTGAGGCATAACTAAAGGCAAGTAAACATGAGCTTCTGAGATGGCAAAACCCATTTAAAATTACTATGGAGGTGATTTGCCTGCTGGCTTCCTTATTTTTGGCCTACCTTTGTTGATATGAAATGAACAGAGGGAAAGCCACAGTGGTCAAAAGCAGATGTACAGTCAAGAATACAAGAACAAGACCGAAACATATAATATTTCCCTTGAATGCTCCCTCAGGTTCCAACACCTAAGCCACATGCAGCCGCTGTGTACTTTGAAGCCCTCAGCAACCTCTCCTTTTTTACGTCTCCCCTTGAACCCTTGCTAACTTTTGCATCAACATCTTGGTCCACAAGAAAAGCAATTCCATAGCCTAACTGTACACTACAGGCAGGGCCACCCCCCACAGCCCTCGCTGCCCACTCTGCATCCAAAACCTTCTTCAGGAAAAGCAGCAATTGTTCAGTCCCAGTTCTGTCTTTTGATGACATTTTTGACTTTACAGACATCTGCCACATCTCTTCTGTTATTATGGCTTTAATACCAACCTTTACTACATGCTAGTGTTATTTTGACAAGGAATAGGACCCAACCCATCATCCCCTAAAAGCCTACAATGTTTTCAGTATGAACCAGAGCTAGAATCCTTGCTGTTTAAAAATATCCTTGTCTTTATATAGACTGAATTAGGGACTTTTAATCAGAATGCCCCAGCACGTGGTATATACAAAAAAGTATTTTCCATCTTCCCTGCTGAATTCCATCCCGTTTCCGACTTTTAATTAATAAACTATTACTGATTCTGATTTTCACAGAATCACAGAATTTCTAGGTTGGAAGAGACCTCAAGATCATCGAGTCCAACCTCTAACCTAACACTAACAGTCCCCACTAAACCATATCCCTAAGCTCTACATCTAAACGTCTTTTGAAGACTTCCAGGGATGGTGACTCCACCACCTCCCTGGTCATCATTTTGATGACCTACAGAGGTTTTTTTTAATTCATCATTTAGATGTTCACTTTTAATGGAAACAAATATTGAAAATACATCAATTTTTGTTAAAAGGACTATAAAATACAGCTTTATGCTTACTCATCTGATGATTTTTTTAGTATAACGGTCATGTAATACGTTAATTATACTTTTGCTACACATCACTATGACTAGGGACCAGATAATCAGTGATCAGATTTTTTTTTATTTTTATTTATTATTTTTTTTTTTAGAAACAATTCACGCATTGTGCCCATCTCCTAGAGTCCAAGAGCACAGGCACAGCATTTACTAGAGCCACGTACTGGGAACTGTGTTTAGAAGGTGTGCAGTTTCTCAAGACCCAGTGAAATATGGGCATAATTACTTCTAGGCTGACTGCATTTTAGAATGAAATACACAAAGAAATACAAAACAACCGACAAATTTGGCAGAAGCAAGAAATTCACATACATGAAAAAAAACAGCTCCAAATAGTTTGCGATCTTTCATAAACACATCTTTGTAAACACATATGGTATACTAAACACATAATGTATACTTATATATATACATTAGACCTTAAAACGGTTGCCTGTTTGGAAGACAATATTACTGAACTTCATAGCAAAATAGGCTTGCTGCTAAGACCAAAATCAACCATGTTTTCTACTAGATGCTCGCTAATGATGGAGTGCTAGTGACCCCTAGTGCTATTTCTTTTTTTTTTTTTTCTTTGAAGCTTGAACCTGGGACTCCTTATGGGAGGCACAGCATATTTTATTTTCTAAAATTTAACAGGAATTGGAATCTACTGAAATACATAACAGGTAAAAGTGTGAAGATAAAGAAACAGTAAAACAAAAGCATTAAAATAAAAAGCAGTATTTCCAGTTTGTAAAGTTGGAGCATTGATACACCCCACTGCTTAATATGTTTTTTTAAAAATAGAATTTCTTAAATTAACTGAGCACACACTATTTTGAAGTATGCAGAAAATGTCTATTTCCCTTCCTGGATCTGTATTAGATAATAAAAACATTTTGTTCCTCAAATTACTAGCAATTGAATAATAATGTTTGAAATATTTTTATCTGTGTACAGAATTCTGTGTACCTTAAATTACACTATATTAAGGATTGATCCATAAAGTCTAAGCCTTTAATAAATTTATAATGAAGGATAAACAATTGTTATATCTGATGGGTTTTGTTAGCTGCCTATAGCTAACCTGACATTGGAGTGTTTATTACAGTTTTTAGTATTATAGCCATGTTGCAATGCTACTACAGCGTATTTATTGGTTCTTTATAATCTATTTATGAATGGAAGATTAAAATAAATGTAGCAAAATGAGGAGGTATATAGAGCCAAATTCAAACCTACTCTAGAAGTGTAGCTTTTAAAACCAAATCTAGTTTTCTGATTGTATTTATCATCATTTTATTTCAGTTCTTGAGATGTGCTCAGTTTCAGTAATTTTTCAGGCCTCATAACCATTATTTTTGTTCAGTAAATTCTTAATCAGCTATGTGGAATAAACAGGAAGAAGAAGGATTCATGATGCATATAATATATATATTTACTTTTCAAGCCTTCCTTAAAGAAGGCAAATATTGCACACAGTTCAACTCACACTCATTTTTTTGCCTTTTTTTCTTCTCCAAACCCTCATTCTTATCACAGATGGGAGACCATATGGTAGGAAGCCCTTACAGTATATTGGAAACAGCTTCCACATTATAGTAGATTTTATATTGAATCTGCAGTGTCAGTAAATAGGAGGAAGCAACTGAAGATATCTAGAGTATTTTAACCTTCTTACTGTAAACATTGGCTGTCCTTGCAGATTAAGCTGCTGAAGAAGGAAGTTGGGGAGGGGAAAATTACACTAGCTCCATGAACATAAAGAAAAAAAAAAAAAAATCCCTTGAAAGTAAGGTTCTGTTAACAAGATTTAAATTTGCATACTAATTTGGAAAGCCAAGGGATTTCACTGGTAATGAATTTACAGCAACAAAACCAAAAGAAAAATAAAGGGAGAAAATAAAATAATAAGATGGTTTAGGAGATTTAATAACAACAATAATGGCTTGATCCTAAATAGGGTTTACCAGGACTACCTTCTGAAGCTTAAAATTCCACCTGAAGGGAGCTGCTGACATTCAGTCTGGAGACACTGATCTAATGAGCGGTCCCCAACCCCCCAGAGTGGCACCAGTTTGCTGCCTGTTACATTTGTTTTGTGAATAAAAGCTGCAAAACAACTCCAACAGCCTACAAAAGCCCATATGGAGGAAGTGAATGTTTGGTTTTCCCTTTCAGTTTCTACTGGGAAAATGAACTGTAAATTTTTAAATCCATTGAACTGAATTGATACTGCACTCCAGTGTATCAAAGGAGAAATGGTCCTGCCATGAAGCCTTACTGATAGAGAACGGGCAGATGAAGTGGGCAAACTGTAATTTTCTCAAGGAACCACATAGCATAGATTAATGACATGCCAACTCAAAGGAAGAAAACAAAACAAAACAAAAGAATATTGATCAGCCAACTTGACTCTCTATTCTCCAAAATAGTGTGGTTTTATTATTCCCCATGACAAAATCAGATAGGGGAATGCCTTTCCCCAAAAAAACTTTCATATATATTAACAAATTGTTTCCAAATAATCAATCAAACATCAGTCACCAGGTATCTTATTGTAAGCAGCTTCTTGTTCTATATTTAGAGGCCTTCCCACAACTGCCATTCAGCTGGAAGAAAAAATTACAGAAGAGCACTGACTTATTTTTTTTTTCCATTGAGCTGAACAATGTTAATTCGATTGTATGTTTGCATCTGCAAATTCCTTTCCTCCATATAGCTTGTATTTCCATGATCTGGACTGTCACTCGGTGTTATTCATGAGCTTACACACACAGAGGCTTGAAAACTGCAGTATTTTCTGTAGTGTTAGCTACCAGAAAATGACAGATTATGCTTATTTACTCATAACCCTGAAAGAAATCCAAGTACCTTAGCCACCAAGCCTTGAGCAAGCTTGTTATTTTGCAATATAATGCGGCAGTTCTTCAAAATGCTGGTCTATCCATAACCTATCCTGTTTCAACCAGTGTGAAGCCAGTAAGCGATGCCTAAAATCAAGGTCAACACGGTAATTAAATGCAGACTAAAACTTCCTGTGAAGTGGCATTATTCTGAACACTATTTTAAGTTCTGTGTATCTTTGGGAGTACTAAACTGAGTACTGACACTTTTCAAGTCACCTTTGTTCCACCAGGGCCAGTCATTGCTGCTGGAAATTGATTGAAGTTTAATTCATCTTTGCTTCCTGATAAGCCCAGATCAGGCCCTGTGCATGACAGTCTTGCCTGTGCTGCTGCTCTCGCTGCTGTGAAATCATTCTTCAGACAAAACTCCTCTGCAAAGGTTTCTAGGGCCTCACCTGTAAGCCCACTGCTCCCTTAGGCTTCAAAAACACCTAGTTTTAAAAGAATCTACATTTCATTCTCTGAAAACTTATTTCAGTCTAACACGTGAGGATATTGACTCCATATCAATGCCTAAATGCTGTAATATGAGTATAAAAGTAAAATACAGCAAAGTTTGCAGCTACCTGCTCACAGTCTGCTGAGGACAAACACATCTTATAGAGCACCTTAGTGGCTAAGGCCATTAACAGCTAGTTTTTCCTGAGGTTAATGAACAGAAGCAAACATCTATAGAGTTAATGCTCCCAGGAAAGGCCCTGAGTCATGATCATTACTGTGATTTACATTCAGCAATAATGCTTTGCATTCAATTTATAGCATTTTCCATCTCAGAATGGCTTACAAATATAACAGTATTCTTATTTTTCCATCTTAAGAAGATGGAAATTTTAAACGGAATGGGAAATGAAGTAACGCAGCTAGATTACAAAATAGCATAGTATAGTTTCAAATGAGACTAGTTATCTTAGTTATATCTAATCTTCAGGTGTTTCTAAAAATAAAAAATAATTTTAATTTTAAAAAAGTACTGTGACATTTTCATTTCTCTAATTAGCTTTATATGTGCACTAAAGCTGTGCAGAAGACAGTTCAATTTCAGAAAGGATTTTAAATTTGATTCACTACATAAAATTCTTTTCTTTCTGTATCAACTTTTATAACAAATACCAAAGTGATCTATAAAAAAAAAAAGACATAATAAATTGAAAGACAAAAACATTTCAGTGCTGTGGATTTAACTATCTTTCCTAGTATTCTTCCAAAACAAGACTCCAGCTAAACTGACCAAAGCTCATGAGAGATTTGTATATCAGCAGAACTAAATGTTGTTCCATTTATGTTTCTCTGACCAGCGTGAATGGCAGTATGATGCCTGTAAGCAGATTAATTGTGAAGGGATGAACATTGAGGAAAAGGTACCAAAAGAGAAAATATACCATGACAGATCCTAGCTCTTAATATTTGAAAGAGAGATATTAGAGTTATTGTGTACCTAGTTTTTAAAAACATCAGCCCTCACCAGTAGCCCAATAGTCAAGCAGGAATTTAGGAATGAGTAAATGATGTTATAATCACAATAGTGCAAATGCATAAGGAAAGCAAGGCAGAGGAATAAAGGAAACATTTGTACAAGTTTTTTTTTTTAAAAAAAAAAAAAAAAGATAAATTTAATGTAATCAATTTTCTCTTCAGACCAGAAGTACAAATTTCAAAGTTAAACAGAAGTTAGAAGTCAATGATCTGAGAGCTCACATAAAGATACGTAGAAGACAAAGGATAGAATGATATTTCTTTTCCCTGTTAGGAAGAGCAACAAGAACACTCAGCTCCTTCAGGTCACTGTAAAAATAGCATTATTAACTGTAGCACAATTATGACCTCTCTCTGGAACAATCTTTGAGGACCAGTGAGGGATGCTCAACATTTTTTCACTTTGATCACTAACGCATATTAAAATCAGTGGTGCAGTTGAGAGACCTGATGGCAAGAGGTACTGGGGTTCCATTAGTCCTCTGAAGGCAATAGCCTCCCCCCCCCCCCTTTTTTTTTTATTATTTAAAAGCCAGTAGAGGTAAGGTGCTGATACATTGTGCAAATTGCCATCCCTGATATTTTATTGTAAATTCAGGACAAGCATTTTATTACAAGCACAACAACCTACTGCATCTGCATCAAAATCTCAATCATACATAACCATTTTTTAATTTCTTCACCTAGCTGAAGTTTGTTTTCCAGCTAGAAGAAAAGACCAGGAGCTTTCTAAAGCAGGGTGGAAGTAATTCCCCTCTAGTACAATCTTTAAAGGAAGCAGGAAGAAGTTAATGAGCCCTCTTTTACATAATTAGACCTCTAGCAGGATGTCTATCTGCCTGTGAAGAATCTTGCTGTCAGCGAAGAATCATTTCTAACTGCCTGCTCTCCCTGAGACTTTAAAGGTTTCCAGCCCTCCCCTAGCAACTGCTCTGAGCTGCTGACCTTCCCAAAGTCATGACTGAGTTAGTCATGCCCTAATTAGATACAGCTGCTCATAGTTCATCAACTGTAGTTAACCAGATGAAGATGAGCCTGGTTAATCTGTGAAGTGAACAGGTACAGCAGGGTTAGACAACAAACAGAATTTTGCCAAGTGAGCCCAGTTTCACCACTTGGGGGTTGGAAGGAGGTGATTACTGTGACTGCTGGTGTTTGTTTGTTTCCAAAACACGCTCAGAAGTAAATTTAAAATCCTACAGAAAGGGTTTTCTGTGCTTATTTTGAGATTACACTTACATTTTCCCTTTTCTGGACTGTGGCTAGTGAGCTGCACTGAACTACAATAAGAGATGACCTTCAAGAGCAGAGTTCCACAATATGCTTTCAGTAAGACCACAGAAGTGTTCAAAGCCATCATGAAAGCTCCACTAACATGAGACTGAGTGATATCAGTGTAGCGATACACAAAACTGCTTTCATGGAAACGCATTCTATTTTAGATGCACCTTGTTACATGCACCAAAAAAAAAAAAAAAAAAAAAAAAAAAAGGAAGGAAGGAAGAACATTAATGAGATGATGATAATTATGTAAAGGCTAATCCAGACTATAGCCTTGTTTGGTTTCTAAACGCACAGGATTAAACAAAGACTCTGGGCATGGGCGTATCTGTCTGTGTCCTTCCAGTCAGCCTCTGACACCTTTGCCTAATTTCAACCAGGAGAGTCAGTAATAATTAAATTCTTTGAAGTCCATGATGAAGGTGGCCAGACACAGAAAACTGCTAAGAAGTGTTTGGTTAGGCAAAAGGTGCGCTTTGAGTGAGTTCCTCATTAGACACTGTGGTATCTGCAGACAAGAAAGTCATTATGAATGCCTGAATCACAGGAAAATCTCCAATTATACCTTCCAGCTTTTTAGGGACCAGTCAACTACTGCAACAAAGTCTTCATAAAAACTGGCTTCATTAGTTCTGATGTTCACAAAACTATTTGGGTTTTCTATTTAGACCTAAATATTAACTTATTAATATTAAATTTATTCTATAGCTACCAAGCAGATTATATATAAAGCTTAAGGAGTATAAATCAACTTTTATTTTTCCAAAGTGTTTTATCTTCTAAAATTATTACTCCATTAGTTTTACAGAGAAATCAGTTGGCTTTTTTTTTTAAATAAGAATTCTTTCATTACTTGAGTGATTCTCATCTAACTCAGACCTGCTTATGCCATTAAAACATGATTAACTTCAAAGGCTTGGTTTGTGAGTTACAAAATTAGAAAAATGTAGTCTCTGAAATCTTTGGATTATCATCAAATTATTTCATTTGGTCAGGAATGTTGCTAAAAAAAATGAAAAAGTTGGTGTTAATTGGTCATCTCAAGCTTGTAAGAACAGTTACATATAAATATTTTCAGAGAGTTTGTTTTCACAGATCTCCAAAACAAAGCTAGGTCTACCTCAAGATTAGATTAAATGTAATCTTTATTTGAAAACCACACAAATCTAGACTGAATGCTGAATTAGGTGACCTGCAACATGCAGCAAAAATCTGATTCTACCCTGCATAAGTCTGGAAAATTTTTCAATGACAATTAAAAATTGCATTTTTCCATCAGGAGTATGGCACTGTAGTGACTCTTGAGCCTAGTGGTTAAGGCAGTCAGCTGGGAGGGCATAAGGAGTCGTTTTCTCAGGTTAATTTTGTATTCAACACTAAACAGTAACTAGATAAGCAGCACCTCGACTTTCTATTCTCTTTCCAGGCTCATGCGTTTTCCATCCGTTGTATTGTGACTTAGCATTAAAAGAAAGGAAAGCTGGAGGTGTGGGTGTCAGTCTCCTCAAACCTAGGCAAAATTAGGCTTTTTATTGGATCTGATCCACAAGACTTGTCTGGAAACCCAGGAAATTTGTTTTTCCTATCCCCTCGGCTTATGTTTAAACCACAAGATTAACTGCTGACTTCAAAACTTCTGAGACAATCATAATCTCTATCACGCAGCTGAGCTTCCTGATTATTGATATCAGCTTAACTTTCTTTCTTCAGAGAAGTGCAATCTTTGGATATGTTCTTCGCATTTGTTTAATCCTTAAGGAGTTATTCTGTAGCATTCCAACCTTCTATGTCTTGTCTAAGGTCAAGAATTTGAACTGTCTACTTCTGTACCGAACATCAGCTCATACAGGTGGTTACGTGTAGGTCAAAAAGGCTTTTTATGTGCATAGCTGATCAGCAGTGAGAGTGAAAACACTGTGGTACTGATTTTTTTGTAATCTGCAATTCAAAAATAAATAGATTCTTTCCAGCATAATTTAAAGTTGTTTTCTACTCAGAAGCTTAAGCAAACATCAATCAGGCTAGTGCCACCTTTATACAGTAAGAGTCTCTGCAATGCTTTTTAGGGTGATTTAATCAAACAATATAAATTAGGACATGCAATTGATACAATTCATTATTTTTACCCGAAATTATGCTATATAGGAATTAATATTTTTTTTCTCTTTTTCTCTGGTTTCTATCCTACTAAGAATACCATAGTCATGTAGACCAAGAAAAGTACAATTTTGCTTACTGGACTATTTATATAAAGTAATAGCTACTTTTTGCCACTACCTTTTTTTTTTTCTTTTTAGTCTATAGAGTTTAAAAATCCTTTCCCAATACCTATTTCATGTGCAGAAATAAAACTCCTTTCCTGGAACCTTATTGCCAGTTTTTACTAGCCACATTTAATCTTTGTTTAACAAGTAGTAATCCAGAAAAATTTACAAGTACTTGTCAGAAAATGTTGCGAGATCTTGTTACGTTATTAGGGTTTTATATTGATTGAACACATGGTCAGTAAAAGGCGCAATAAAACAGTTGTCATTATAAAATGGAGCTCACAAGGTAAACTACATCCTTTTTGCAATTTTTATTCTATTTATATAAGAGCAGCTGATCTCACTTTCATTTATTTATTCTGCTCTCTCTACAAAAGCTTAATACAACATTTTAACTTAAGAATGTGGCACAGTATTGTGAGAACTCCTACATGTTAGGACACTAAGAGGTATTGTGCATAACTGAAAATTACAAAACTTAAAACAAATATTGGTCCTGTTCATGAAGTCTGTAATAAACGGCACTGGATTAAATATTAAACCACAACACAGAATCGCTGGAAGGGGCCTACAAAGATCACCTACTCCAACTGCCTGACCACTTCAGGGCTAACCAAATGTTAAAGCATTAAGCTTAATTTTGTAAATGGTCTGATCAGGAAAATGGACTATTTATATCACTCAAACAATGTCACATTTTCTTTCTAAAAACCATTGTATGCAATGGCACAAAATAAAAACTGTTGCACTCCTCAGCAAATTGGGTTATTAACCCACCAAAAGAATGAAATAAACAAACAGCATAAATAATTAACACACATTTGACATTTAAGAAGGACACAAAGGATGTATGATATGCACTTTAAACAACTAAGCAATTCAATTAAATGTGCCATTACTAAATAATTCAAATTATTTTGCCTGATATGTTAGATAAACAAGGTGTGCATTACAGGAATTTTAACAGAATTGACAGGAATTTTAACAGAACCTTCATGTTAACAAGAGGAAAAATCATTTTAATTCCAGACTATACAAGAAAGTAATGTGTTTTAGTTGCCAAGGCAATAGTGTGAGATAAGACTCTCTACCCATACGATTTTTAGCATGTGAGTTGCCAGAGGCCATGTCCAGGTGAAGCCAAATGCAGCCAAGATGGCATGCCAGGCTGCATTCCACCAAGCTAAGGCTGGCACAACAAAACCTGCGTGGCTCTCATGGCAATGCCAGAGAGCAGCCCATGCTCGCTACTGTGCGAGCCTGTACTGATGTGGCTCTGATTCTGGCCACAGCCTGGCCTTGCTGCATGGTGCGGCGCAGCACGACACAGGCCGGCCAGCTCACAGTGCCACTGTTGCAGAGGTCTGCCTGCTGCCCTTCCACAAGCGGAGGACAGACAATTTTCTGAAGTTCTCCAGCCCTGGCACTTTCTTACCCAGGTCACGTTTAGCACAACTTCACGTCTAGGCAAAGACGTGTTCTTAACCTAATTAAACTTCATCAGGTGTCTAACTAGCACCTTAACAATTCTAGTGACGTCCACAGTTTCTATTTTTAATCATTTTTTTAAAAGCTCTTAGAGCTCAATTTTCTTTGTGTAAAGAGCCATATGGTGAAATACGGAAAGTCTACTACAACTAGGCAAAAATTTACAGAATTTTCAAAGTTGAGTTCAACTCTATAATGAAAAAAAGGCCATTGCTCATTTATTTCATTTTAATGGTACAGCCTCATTTTCCAGAATAGCTATTCCTTTCCCTTAATGCTGTCAAGAAACCTGTAAAATCAATTGTGGAAGAAGTACTGCACTATGTTTTTCAAAGTAGTTTTTATTCAATTTAGAAAATGATCCCAAATTATATAATTGCCAATAGAATTAAAAAATAAAATAAAATAAAAATAAAAATCACAGGGTTCTTGCAATGTAATAATATGTTCCTTCAATTAAAAATAAAGCAATGAAAAAAAATGCAATTTTATTTCTCCCATATGTTCCCTTTTCCCTTCTAAAATTTATTATTGCCTTATACATAATATCATACTGTGTATACATATTTTCCTTCACTTTCAGGACAGGGTATTCTAATTATTTTTTTTTAATTAAAAAAAAAATAATTGAATATAACCAGGAGTTTATATGACTATATGACTATATATATGACTATATATATGACTAATATATGACTATAACTGCTGAACTTGACTGCTCTGAACTACTTTCTGTCTACTCAGTTGATATCCAACTGGGATTTAAAGAAGAACTTCAGATACATAACACTTCCTTGACATTAAATTATTTTTCCAAGCCCAGAACAATGAATTATGAACTTGAAATCTTTCAGCTCAGTGAGCACTTGTGGCTGCTTTTTCATGTAAACAAAGATGGCGTGTCAATAAATGGTTGGGGCAGATGTGATGGATGTTTTTCTTTCCCTTCATCTGCTCCCAATAGGAGCCCTCCCTTCAAACATTAATGACTCAGAAAAGAGCATTGTCTTATTGCACCTTTTGTTTCTGCATTAACTCCACCCAAGTGACCATCTGAGTGTTTTAAAAGCTTGTCATCTATTTCCTAATTGAATCAGCGTGAAACCAGTCAGCATACTGCATACTAGAACTTAGACAGACCCTTGATATTTCCAAAACAAAACAAATTTTAGCACTCTGGGATTTAGGTGTGTGTTATGACTAAAACCACAAATTTGATTATCCACTCCATGGTTGATAGAAGCAAGCAGATCCAAATCAATGCTATTGGAAAAGACCAAAATAATAAAATTTAATACTCCCTCCTGAGACTTCCCCCTCTTTCATTCCATATCTACAATAATCCTCAAATGTTTTGTTCTAAAGAAAAAATAAGTTGTTTTTAAAAAACTAAAAGCTTATAATGACAAAATTTCCCCACCTTAATTAGAAGAGTATTTTTCTCTTGATTTCACATATCTGTCTATCTACTCTAAAACAAACCTCCTTTTAGTCATTCTGTAATTTGCGGGACGTCTAACAACTCTTCAGAAAGAACCAGTTCCTAAGAAATTAAAACATATATAGAAGAAAACATACATTATCAGCCTTTTAATAAATAAAAAGCATTAACAACTGCTTATAAACAACCTGGCTTAGGACCTGTGGTTATTTCATGATTGCATACAAAAATGATTAGAGATAGAATCTGGTCACAGAAGATATCTTGTTCATTTTACAAAAATATAAATAAAAGCAGATATTGGCCCATAGCACATACTTGCATGCAGACATAACTTCACAAAATTAGCTGTTAAGAGTACAGGATGAAAAATCTTTTTGCTTAACTGAACTGAAACAGTACAGCGTACATAAAGCATCTATTTATAAATTATATTTCCTTTTCAAGTAGTCTGGTGACATTTTTAATTTAAAGGAACTATAACATTAACTGTAAATATAAACAAGAGCAATGTTTCTATAATAACAAGAACTCTTGGCCTATAGCTCACTTATACATTCTTTTCTGTTTCTGCAGAGAATTAAGCACTTGTTTTCCAGCAATTTATTCTGATTTCTTAATCCCTACTATGCTTGGCAGAAAAAACGAGAGAAAAGAACAGAAGGGGTATGGAAGGTTGCAGTTAATCCCAATATGAAGGGGATTGTTTTGTTATTTTTCATTGCATTAAAAAATAATAATAATAATAAAATAAAATAAAAAAAGGCTTGGTAAACCTGGGACAAAAGAATGATTCATGCTGTGTACCATTTGACTCCTAAATATTATGGAAAAAAGAAAAATAATTTAAAATGAAATAGACTGTCATCATCATCATATGAGTGAAGAATCTATTGATTTATAGGCTTAAAGGTGCTCTTGGTTGGGCTAGACTGGTACTGGTGAATTTAGATTGAATCATGTATTGTGTGAAGAAGTTGGGATTCTGACAAGATTTCACAGAAACAATATATATATATATATATATAAGACAAATGGATCATTGTATGCATAAAATACATCCCCTAAAACAGTTATTAGTTTTAGTTTCATATTTCAGTATACACCTCTGTTTTGACAAATAAGTGAGGCAGTACATTTCATTTGCAATACCTGCAACTGTACTCTAAACTAGCATATTTCTGTACTAGCATATAACTAGCATATAACTGTACTCTAAATTAGCATATTTCTGCACTATTCAGGGAGGAATCTGGTAATAGGCTAATACAGCAAGTAACAGATCTTTTTGAGACTTTGTTTTCTCCATAACAATCCATTTATTTTTAAGTATAACCAATAAGCAGAATTAATGTGGCAACAGAGATCCTAGCTAAATACTGTTACTCTTAACACAACTACGATGCCTTTTACACAGAATACACAAAGAGAAGAAAAAGGAAGATGACTTTTGCAGCCTTTTTTATGATTTTCTCAATTATAATTAATTCCTACCTTGAAGCACTCATAATATTAATTATTATATAATTATAATATTTATAATTATTTATAAAGAAAGTTCAATTTGCAAACTTTGTATAGTACCTCTGGCGCAGCAGTAATTGTAGTAGTCAAATTTAATCTCAGTTTTCACTTAGTGTGGGAAATACATAAAAGAAATATCAAAAATAAAACCTAAAAAAGCCTTTTGTGAGACATTCTGCAAAAAAAGGATTTGATGAGTATTTCTACCATGTAGACTGGCCATTGATCAAGTAACATTTTTCATGAGATCCAGGCATACAATGCAGAAAACAGTCAAACAAAAAATTTACTGTTACTATATTCCTTTCCTTTGTGACCCATATATTAACAGTGTGCACATCATTTTAATTGCAGCAGTGCTTAGGGCACAGCCATAACTAGGATACCATTGTGCAGACTGCATTATAAATGCAGAACAAATGAATGGTATTTTAAATAACAAACACTTGCAATTTGTCACTCCAGAATGGAGTCAAGGCATGAACATACTGCCCAATTCATTTGGTGAGGCTTTTATCAGCAGAACCTTCAAAGTAGCCTGAGATAAGGGATTCATGTGTAAATGTTTGGATGGTCTGGGAGTGCTGCGAGCTCCCATGGATGTCAAATCATTTGCTGTGCTCTACCTGTGTAAATGAACACTGGCCATGGCAGAGGTTCTGTTACACTGAGGAATTACCAGAGGTACAGAATCTTCAGCATGGCTTTGGATATGCCACATTAAACCTGAAATTATTTGGCTATTCCATAAAAGAAACTATCCACTGGCATTAGGGTATCAAAGTCGACATGTTTTAGCACTGCTGGAGCATTCCTCTCTTGACCTTTGGAAAAAAGAAGGGGTAATGATTGAGGCCGCAGAGGTTGTGTCAGGTTTGAACATGTAACAGTGCAAAGCAGTTCACAGCTGATCTGCAGGCTGAAGATGGATAGAACGGTCCCTATCTTTGCTCTTGTGACCAGTATAAGTGCTAAAACTAAGAACTAAATCAAGGGTTTACTCTTCAGTCACAACATACGCATATGCTTCTATGAAATGCTGGCCTGCCTCTTGAAATGAATAGCCTTGGGTTGCCACTGCCTGATTCACAAAAAGGTTAGTTATGAGTGAATTTGGTAACACCAACAAGCCGAAAACGCTAGAGACAAGAAAAGCTGGGCTGGGCTGTTTTTCAAGCAAGATACTTGAGAAGAAGAACAATCAATATCTACGCTTCTAGCAAAAAAATTCAGCTTGCAACCGGCAAAAGAAGCCTGAAGAATAAACAGGACCTGTGTGGCTCAGAAGAGCTGCACGTAGCTGTCTGCTACCAGGAGGAAGATAATTCATCATGATAAAAACAAACATCCATTTTAAACTTGCTTGGCAATGAGGATGTTCTTATTTGCATAATGATGGTTATTTGAATATGATGAGAATTTGCCCGAACGAGTCTCAAGCTTGAACACATTCAGATGTGATACAGTCTGTACAATTTTCTCAAGGATTGCAATTTAATACTATTTATCTAATGAAAGAAAAATAAATATTGGCTGTAACATCCCATTATGCTTGAGAGCTGGTTTTAAATTACACTTGAATAAAGTAACTGAGTGTGGGATGTTTGCATTTCCTCAGGGAACGGTAACACTTCCCAAAATGGTGAATAATATCATCCTTTTCCAAGTAGCCTCCATCTCAATAATAGGACTGCAGAGATAATTCTAAAGGTGGGGCCTATTGCACTTTCAACATTGAGTATCTGCAATAGCAGCTATGAACCAAATGGCAGTTCACCAACATAATACGGTATCTAAGAATCCCAAAGCCAAGTTTCAAAAATATATATATATATATATTTAGAGACTGGTCAAAAATCATTGACAGTATTTACACTAGAAATGACACACAAATTTTAACAGAGGGGCATTGGTCATTGGAACCATGTAATAAGGATAACTACAGATGGGACATTATTTAGTATGCTCTGTGTTCCTATTAGCTCACATGAGGGCATTTCTGTGTTGGGACCATCTGTTATGTTGATGGCCTGAAGCAATAAACTCCCTTCAGGTTGATGTAAATTCCTACATAATTGTGAAAAAATCTCTGTCCATATATAGTCAAATAATACCACGGTTACAAATAACTTTATTTTTTTTATTATTATTTTTTTACTTTTTAAAAAATCTTAATCAGATCCAGACATTGTGATAGACTTCATTACAATGGACAATCTCAAATTTTACTTCTGAACTATCCTAAAATCTTGATGAGGTACAGTACATCATCAGAGTAAAACCATCAAGAATGCAAAGTAAAAAAAAAAAATGTTAGCAAGGATTAAAAGAATTTCAAGATTTTCAAAGTCATGTATCAACGGTAAGCACAGATATGGATAAACTGGTGTTGAACGTGCAGTCACTTTGCAATGCAGGTACCTACATATGAGTTCACTAAATCATGCCAGCATCTGGTACCTGGTAATTTCAGATGTCAAAGTGTTTTTAGTAAAGATGTAATTTTCTGATTGCAGAGCCATACCTCTATCTTGCCAAGCCCTAAATGGCATAAGACTGAATTCTGTGCTGCAGATGCTGTGGATAATTAACTAGCAAATCCATGTGAGATTCTTTTATTTGTGTCTTCAAAGGAATAAGAAAAAAATATATCTAAGCTTAGTTCAAAGCTGATCCTACTCCTGAAAGCCGGTAGGTTTCTTTGCTGCTGAGGTTAACCTAAATTGACTTAATTGTTCTAATTATGTCCTGAACAAGGCTGTCAAGAAAGCTTTGTTCTTGTAAAACAAAGTCTTCCTGAGGAACAGTTGAACTACCTGAAACTATAATCTCAAGAAGCTAATAATACAATGCTAAAACAGAGAAGGATTCAAACTAGTATACTTACCACAATTCTAATAAAGCATCATCCATAAAGCCATTTAGGCAAATTTATTAAGTGGATATCTTTAAAAATTCTCCTTTGATGGTGTGTTGCTCTTCTCATTATGAACTTCATGAACTTCCACTATATTCTTCTACTGTGAATTCACCACATCACAGACCTCTGATTAAAATGCCAAAAACATTAACAGAAAGCTTCCACCCATTTCAACATGCATTGACTGAGGCTGCCATCCTGCCACATGTAAATGTCTCTGCAGTAAGTTATCTCAAAAATTCTGGTTATCACTTCAGACCTATTGCCAGTAGCTCTGGCTCCTTCCCTTAAAGCTAGGGCTCTCTGTTACTTTCATGTTAACCTTCTTCATTAAGATCTGCAAGCAGGCCATTAATAAATACAATTACAATTATAAACTCTGTTCACATTTCAGAGTGTTAATTTGCAAAATGTAGCATTATCATCTAATCTACAGAATAGTTTGACATTAAATAAATCCACTTAGTCAACTGGAGCACATTTTAAAAATGAAGACAAACTTCTTAATATCTAGTGCCCAATGTTTTTAATCTTTTTGCCGAAGTTAATCCATTGGCTTTCTCCACCAAAGTGTACAGGGTTCATGGATTTGTTGGCAGTTAAATTTCAAGAAGACATTTTGATCAGTTTCTACAGCTCAACAGTGCCATTATTAGGGCCATTATCCTTGCAGTTACTTCTAGAAGAGTTGAAGGAAACAGACTTTCACTCATGCTTGATAAATCATTTCATTAAGAAGAAGGGGGAAACAAAAAGAATCCTTTCTCTTACAGTGGCACACCAAACAGAATGCCTTGTTCAAAAAAGAAGTTTGAACAGGAGCATTGGGAACATCTGAAACTACAGTTATAGTTAATGTGATAAAATAGAAGTGACTGTAACAGTAAAGTGGGTTAGCACAGTTTAAAAAAAAAAAATTAATAAGACAGCCTTACCTGTCTGGAAAGTAGCCTGTGAATTCATCTGTTTACTTATTTAGTCACACATGAATGCCCAGTCCGCACTTACACGAACATCAGTTGCTGTTTGCTCTGTGACCCATTTTAAACCTGGAACTTTAATGTTTCCTGTCACAGTTTTGGTAGAAAGTGTGTAATGGTACCTTCCTCTCACTAACTTCTACCATCCCATGCAACTCTGTTGGCACACCCTAGACTCACCATGAAAAATATTTAGAAACATTAGTTAGTTTGTTTGTTAATATAAACTGCAATCTCTATGGAATTTACTGAAATCCAAGCATGGAAGCATTCAGTTTTCCAAGTTTATCTCAGCACTTCAAATATACTATACCAACTCCAGACCTACTTTTTACACATTTATGTAAGTCAAAAGAAATGTCAGTTTTACTGCCCTTCACTTTCAAAATAGCAACTCCAAATTAAATTTTAGAAAGCATTTTGAGCACCTGAATGCTAGACAGCTGCCTTGGGAACAATAAGCGATACAGAGACTTTCAAAAGAAGCAGGAAATCATTGTTAAATGAAGCACTTATAACACCATTATTAAATGGCCAAAGTTTGAGCAGTAGCATCACTTGGAGCTTCAGCTATTTGTGAAGTTCACCACAATTCTAGAGACTTTCATCACTGAATTTGAACATACCTTGGCTTTGTCTCTAATTGGAGCGTATTAGGCACTCAACTGATTTTAATTTGACCAGCTACAGAGGTTTCAATGGAGCTATACTTATTCACACTACCTGAGCATCTAGCCACCTGTCTCATTGAGGATGCAACTCACAGCTGCTCAGGTAGCCAGCTACATGCTGACTTTAACAGGTATTTTTTATGTCCATTCAGCATTTTTATTTTCATAAATACTTAAACATTCCTTCAAATAGAAATCTAGTTTTGCCTTTCTGTATTTCCATGTGGCAATTTTATGTATTGAGAACTACTAGTGCTACTCTAATACCAATAGCAGAGGTTTACATCCCATTTAGTAATCAGGTCCATAACTTACATACTGTCTTTAACTTTGAGTTAGTCTTCTATTTCAGGCTCCTTGCTAATTTTTTTTCAAAGTATAAACAAACTGTCATATGAGCAAGTAGAGGGAATAAAGGGATACACTGCCTTACACTTAGTAGAGGTGGCAACGTGCGTTGCATTTTTTTTTTTTTTTTACTAGTATATACTTCATCTAAGTCATGGTTCATACCTAGCAGGCATAGATCATACAATAATACAAAGAATTTAAATATCTGCCAATGTTGTCTGCCAGTATCAATCGCAGTCATTGTGATTTTTAACTTTTCATAGCAAAGCAGCCATTGAGCTATTCAGATTTACTGTTCTGCCAGGAACTACATGAAACGGGGATAGATAAGAAATGAGTCTGAATAGCATTTATGTCCTCACAGAGCTTCACAGATAAACAAAATAATGATATGTTCATTCTATGCAGGGTACAGTTAATCCTTATTCTTCCTTCCTCCACAGCCATTGTTCATATATGAAAATGACACAGAAACATGAAAGAATAGAAAGCTCCTGATGGGTGCTTAGAAGATAAAAATCTAATTCTTAATTTTACAGAAGACATTTAAACCATCTCATGTTTAATTTTCCCATGTGAAGCGGGGGATAGTGCATCTATATCTCATAATCAATTATTAAGCTAAAAATCACAAATGCTAGTGCTTACAGGTGGCTGACTTGGCTTGGCTGTATTTTTCTATGGATTTTGTGGGTGCCAGACAAAACAAAACAGTGTTGGGTTTGCTAGGCCTGCTGCCGTACTTACAGATCATGTTTAATTGACTCTTGAATGAAAAATTCAATGTGTCCAAGGTCATTTGCACAAGCACTGTTGTCCTGATGAATCATGTAACTCTTGAAGCTATCATGCAAGCAAAACTATAAATGTATATTTTGTATATATTATTTCTTACAAGCTTAGCAGTCATATTTCTGTTAGCTTCTAGTTTTTGCCTATGCTCTAATAAATACAGGAATTAAAACTACTACAAGAACACTAACATACTTTCATCTGACATACAAGTTAAAACATTTAAAATCAGGCTAACGGTCAATTTTAGTGACATAAATACCTCCGGCACCCTAGCAATTTACCCTCTGCCATTCCTCATCTGTCTTTTGCAATCAGGTCTCTCTAGCCTTCTAAGCAATCAGTTCTCCTGACATCTGAATCAAACATTAACTATCAACAATCAACAAACTACTTTCTGATAAGATTTTTGAAAGAGCAAATTTTTCATTTAATTTGGTATGTCTCTCAAATTTTCTGTTGTAATTCACTTCCATTTTCCTGGTAGACCTTTAACAGAATGACCACGATGGATCATGCGGATTTTGCATGAGTCTACAATAGAATAAAAGATAAGACAAGTTAGGCTTTTTGTATGTACCTAAACATAGTAATGCTTAACACAGAAGGAAGAAAACAATGTTTGCCAGAAGGTTTCAGAGAATGAAATCAAATGCTTCAGGTCATTATCTTTAATAATGGTCTGTGTTTGCCCAATTATTATTATTTTTTTTTTTTTTTAGAAAATCACAGGTAGAGTCAAACAGCAAAAATGGATGATCTTATCTTTTGTCTCTCATTTTTAAAGAAATGTCTGTTCTACTCTAAGAGCAAGAGTTATGAAGACAGGTCAAGAGACCTTCATATGAAGACACCACACCAGAACAACAGCACTTTAAATCAAGCCTGCTAATTAATTCTATTATCAAAGAAACTGCCACAACACTAAGGATTCATTGAAATCCTACATGTGGAGCTAGCAAGACTGTTAACAAGACACCTTGTGCTTCCCCAGATGTTCATGTTACGGAGCTCCATCATTAGGCAGAATGAGTTCTGTGCTTAGCACAAAAGACAGCAATCAGCTGAAACCCTCATCACAGTCTGGAGAGGAACTAACATCTCTCTGTTAAGCCAGATGGGAACAATTCAGACCAAACAGAAGATCTGACTTTGCACAGGCTGGTAAATAATATGCTCAAAGCGTGTTGGATTTTGTGTTTTGTTTGATTATTTGAAACTTTTTTTTCTACAAGAGGTTAGTGTTCTTCATTTAGATGTAATACATTTATCTAAAACAAGAAAACGACATGTCCAGTCTGATAGAATTACATCAATAATCAAATACACAGCTATTCTCCTTTTCAAAGATTTTTTTTTTTTTTGATAGTATGCATCCACAGAAGAGACTTCTTATTCTCTGCTTTCTCAAACTTTTGCATACATGTCTATGTCAAGAAATACTTACTGATCAAATAAAATGAATTGGTCTGCATGCAAGGAGGCTTGAGATTAAATGTTGCAGCTGCCACGTTTGAGTAGGATAAGAACACTAATTTCTTTCCTTGGAAGGAAAAAACGAGTGCTGCTTTCCGGAGAAATAAGATTTAACATTTAACATGGTGCTTTCCAAGCTTAATGTTTTTTTTGTTTGTTTATTTTGACAGCAACTAGTAATAGTTTCAGAGTTGATGTGTGGGATGAAAAAAATAAGGATTTAATACTGCTGCAAAGGGAGCAAATCTTTTCTGATAAACTGTTGTCTTCATGGAAGTTTCCTAAATATTTATTACTGGTCTTCCTTAAAGCAATAAAGTAAATAAGTTTTACTCAGTAGGAAACTGAAAATACAACTGAGCTTTTTTTGAGACTGGTGTGAATTCCATTCTGCCTTTCAGGGTCAGAAGACATTCATGCAGCCAAAAACCAGGTGTAATGCAAGAAGGGAAAGATGAAGGTTTTTACCTGCTTTTATTGCATAGAAAGCAATGATAGCATACATTAATGATACACCTATCTTTAAAAGGGCTGTTATAGTAAGGGGGTGCTTTGTTCATTCAGTCCAGTGATATATTGTTAGTATTTTTATTACACTTCCTATCTTAAAAGAAATTTTGTTTCTATATGAAAATAGTTCGGAGATTATTATTTATCACTGAGAATCTACCACTGAAAGTACAGTCCAGATGAATCAAAGCTGCATGGAGATGAAGGTCATAATTACTTTAAACTGACTGTCTGAAATGTAAGTTTTTATTGTGGTCTGTGAAGTAACCCCTATCAACAAATCTTCCAGGATTCCAGCAGCATGATTATACATAAAGATCATGTATCCTAGTACAGTCAGAAGGTAAATCATTAGGATGCAATAGAGAAACAATCTTCGACATAATTAGTAAGATTTATTTGGTATGGGAACATGATGTTACAGCTGTGCATAAACTTCCATTGGCTTACCATGTGCACATGCCTTACTCAAGAATTTACAACAAAACCAAATGGGTATCTCTGGAGGATAGGTAACTTATTAATTTACATAAAGATCCAAACTGGAATCTGAAATGTTCTTCACAAGCTTAAGAAATTTTTAGAGCTGGATAAAAACTTAACAGAAGTCTTTCCTGAGTACAATGCCTAATATCATCAGAATTCCTCATTATATCAAAATTATTTTTAATTTGAAGCACTTTAATTTTGTATTTTATTTGCTTAAATCTGGTGGTATTTATACTAGAGAGGGATTTCATTGTGTTTTTTCTGAACTTTTTATAATTTACAATGAGATCTCATACTTCATTTTGGCAAGTTTATAGTACACATACCCTTCAGTCCTTAAGGAAACTAGTAATTGGTGAGTACTAGTTTAAATCCAAGATTCTGCAGCTGCCTTAGTGGTTCATACCAGTCCTAAGTGACTGAGGACTAGCACTTGTTCATATCTGGTACCGCAAGGCAAAAAAAAACAAAACAGGGAAACCCCAAAGATAATTGGAATCTGAAAACACTGACAAATATAGTTATAAAAATATAAAATTATTTCCATTGAATATGTATTGACATATTTTAATACATAAATATACTACCTTGAAAATTTAAAGAATGAACATCCTGAAATTTCAAAGAATTCAGGTGCTAAAAGGCAATGTTACTCCTGCATGTGCTGGGAAGCAGTCTAGAGAGATGCTTCGTTGTGCTGAAAATTTGTCATTGCATTGCAGTGGTTGAAATGTGGGGTCACTTTCTCTACTGCAGGATGATCAGAAGAGTCAACATCCTCTTAAGCCACAGCAGCAAGACTCAAGTTTATCTGTCAAAGCTCCAAACTGGACCAGAAAAAAAAAAAAAAAAAAAAAAATCTACACACAGATGTGCTAACAAAGCTAGTCTTTTATGACAGGAGAACTTGTTTCGTTTGCTTACCAGACCGGTAAGTAGGTGTCCAAACTATATTGTCATAGGGAATACTGATATCCCTACTGAAAATAAGACACTTTTGTGTCACATGTAAGCAAGGAGTTTGCAGCTTCATATTAAAAGAGCAGCCCTGAATTCATAACCATAGTCACACTAGCATCCCTTCATCGCAGGGTTAAGCTTTGCTGCCATAGCCTGCCACTTGAGTGACATTGTAACATAAATAATAACAACCTGATTTAATTTTTTTATTAAGAATATTTTACAAAAATATTTGCTTGTTTCTTGAACAGGAAATAATGATTCAGTTTCAGAAAATACTAAAATATTTCAAAACGTAAGGGATCAACAGTGGTGAGGAAAAGATTGCAGCAGCATTTCTGCATAATGAAGCAAAGCTTAACAGTTTGACTCTGTTGGGTTATAATTCACTGAAGCAACTGTAGATATAAAAACACGACATATTTTTGTGGTAGCTTTTTCCTTTCCTCACACTGGTTTATTTTTGCTCTGGGAATGCAGCATATTGGTGGCAATTTATATGCTAATGAATAAAGTAGTGTATAAATTGTCTAACTGCATATTAATGAAGAATGAGAGGTTGTAAGTTATGATGCATTTACACAGTGGAGACAGAAGCATTTTCTCATCAAGTGTTGATACGTAGTTCTTGGACTGTTCTCTAAATAAAAAACCCACATGCTGAGTGGAAATCTATGGAAACAAGGCAGGACTGAACTTTAACAGAACTGACTTACTGTCAGTAAGTAAGATCTTACCAGAATTTATGACTGAGAAACATAACAGTGGAAAGCCTTGGCTTCACTATTTGCAGATCAGATCTTGGACTTAAAAGTTTTATCACAGAATCACAGAATGGTTTGGGTTGAAATGGACCTTAACGACCATCTGATTCCAACCCCCTGCCATGGGCAGGGAACTCTCCCACCAGCCCAGGCTGCCCACAGCCTCATCTAGCCTGGTCACGGGCATGCACAGCTTCTCTGGGCAACCTGTTCCAGTGCCTCACCACCCTCTGAGTGAAGAATTTCTTCCTAATATCTAATCTAAACCTACCTTTTTCAGTTTAAAGTCATTGACCCTTGTCCTATCACTACCCTCCCTGATAAACAGTCCCGCTCCAGCTTTCCTGTCACCCCCTTTTAGGTACTGTAAGCTGGAGGTGCTGATAATAATTTGCTGATTCTTTGTTCAACTTTTCTATCTGTGCCTACAGCAGAGTTGTAAGAAAAACATTTGCTCTGTAACCTTGGTCTCAAAATATTCACTGAGGAGACTAGGAATTTTGCTCAGGCAACATGTCTTTGATTATTATTTTCACTTCTATAGCATCTGGAATTATTGTACTAATGTTGGGTGCTATGCACAGAGGGGAAGAAATGGTTATGTCTCAGAGAACAGCTTAAGAATGATGATGACCCTTTAATGAAACAGTGCATTTTGTGTCCTTGTACCCTACAGCACTGGAAAGCTCTGTTAAAGCAACTACCATCTACTTTTCAATCTGCATATGAAAACTGAATCTGTAGGCATGTCTTTGTCACACAACAAAGCATGGTGCATGGACAGCTGAAAAAGCAGCATCCAACACAGCACCAGAATGGGGAATAAAGGAGTTGCAGCAGTTCAGTCACAGCACTGTGATAGGCATACTGCTTTCAGACCTAAGCTTATATCCCTGCTGAGCACTCGCAATGTGAGTATAAGAGCTCAAGCCTTTATGAGTTGGCACTACCTAGGGAGATTCCACACACATTTCCATTGCATGATACAAATTCACCTTGTGCCTCCTATGCTTCTAATTAATTTAAGGAAAATGGTGAACTTTCTGCCATCCCTTGAAAACAAAAATGAATCTCCCCTCTTTCCCTTCAGTGGAATATCACCTTCCACAGGTCCCACAATATAGTGTTCCTCAAATATGGCACGTTGTGCTACAAGATACAGCTGTATGGGGCTGGCAGCACACAGAGAGTTTGAGGGGTTGCAGGAGCTCCAGGATTTGATGACACCATCTCTACCAGTTATACAGGGGCATTGCCTGAGACAGTAGGTATCTCAGCAGTGCTTAAACTTGGTGCATCTCTAGCAATCATTTTTCACCGAGGTTGGGAAAAGATGTATTTATTTAAATTTGTATTTGCTGTTTAATTATTAATATTGTAATTATTTAACTATTAATAATTAATTTACCCTCATTCTTGCAAGACAAGTCTTTCATCAGGAGTCAAATCCAGTTCTTTTAGAAAATATAGATGTTTTGATAAACAACAGTAAAAATCTGGTATCATTTTTGAACCACGTAACTAAATACCAGGTTATACTCAATGACACATTTCTTGTAGGATTGATGTATTTTATTATTTTTTCATCTATTTTCTCTGCATGGACCAGTCTCTCAAATGGTGTTAACCAGTTCCACGGAAGGATGTGGGCTACTATACTGCATAACATCCCTTGCTTTTGCTTTACACAATACATGAGATACTCAAACTAGGATTTCACACGTACTGTAGAAAAGGGAGTTAAGACTGTATTTGAGGACCACAAACAAAATTACACCTTTCTACAAGTATAAGGTTAGATGTACTGTTGCAATTAATATTTCTGCATGTGCTGGGGTGTCATTCTTGGGAATAACAGAAATCCCCGAGTCTTATGATTTTATTATTATGACTGTATTAAGAGGAACTCATTCAGTCATGTCTCATATACAGAGGCATGATGACAACTTGAGTATTTTGCTGTTGAGCTAGAGTGGTTTATTCACATGGCTCTATTTTAGGATATCTCATCCATTATACAAGGAGAAAATAAATATTTTATTCATATTAAGTAATTTTTAGAGCCTGATGGAGGTTCTAGTATCACAGGACATATTAAAGTAACTAGATGGCATTACTTGTATTCCTACTGCCAAATAAAATCTGAGCATCCTTTCTCAAACGCTTCTTTGTTCAGAGAATTGGTCCCTTTGTTGCTGATCACCCTACACACACTCATTTACCAAAGGGGAAAAAAAATGCTAGTAGATTCAGTGAATCTCTGCTAAACTCTACTGGCTAATCCCACTTTTCTCTCCCGGTATTGAAACCTGAGCTACAGTAAACATATGGTTTCAGATTATTCACCTCCAGTAGTCTATGCATACATGGCTTGAGACACTTGTACAAACTAAAGGGGAAGACTTCAGCAATTCATAAATGAATGGGATTCATTTATGTTACACATCGTGAGAAAATGCAAGTATCATAGAAAATAATTACATGCTCTCTGTGAGATGCAATGACAATTGTATTGTTGGTAATGGTTATCTGTCATTTTGTGATATCATGACTATATTTTTTATCCCGCAGAGAAACATCCACAAGGAAAAATACTGAATATGTAACTAAAGCTATCTACAAGACTGCGCATGAAGTTTAGGAAAAAGACTGACATTTCACATGCAGGCTGACTATTACAAACATATTAAATAAATATTTGTCAGTAAAGAAACCAATGCATCAAAGTATTACGTGTATTTAGATTAAAAGAATGAATAATCCCACAGGACAGAATTACCTCTTACTTCAGTCTAGGTACATTCTTAACAGCTTTGCATATCTTCACAGTTGATGAAATATGTACTATATGGCCATTGCACTTTTTCTGGCTTTTGAGATCTTTTAAAGGCAGTCTTTCTGAGGACTGGAGAAATGACTGGGCACCATGGGAGCACTAGTATCTTCAATCATGAAAAAAGACTATTATAAACCATAAGCTGGATATTCAAAGTACATTTTCTGCCTCTTTCTAGTATATCTGGATCAAGTATCGTCTTCCTTCCACTCAGTTTGTGAATCTGCATCTACTCACAGGAAATGGTGTATGAATACTTCTTAGTCACCAAGACAGAAGAAAAGGTGACCCTTTTACCCAAGTAAAAATTCAGATGATTTTCATCATTTTGAATATAATCCATCATCAAACAGGTTTACTCTGACATCAGTTTCATTAAATGACTTGATTATTTTCTTTGATTCAGTTCTTATCTGTCATCTCACAGAAGACTGACTACCAATCATTTAAAAGGAGAATATATTATGAAACCACTGGAAAGTTCTTGGCCAAGTACAAATATATTTTCTTAACTCATGTCACAGTTCCAACTCAACATTCTTACAATGTTGTTCTCTCTAAAGGAGAAAGACAAGCTCATTTGAGGGTATTTTTACTGTTTGAATCAAGCTTTCTAAATCATCTTTTGAAAACAGAACAAACTACTAACTTGTTAGTAATTAAGGCTACCTTATGGGTGATCTGTGGATTTGGGGTGCTATTTCCCATTTATATATGCTTTTTATTCCACTTCCCTTCACACTCCCCAACCCCCTCAGCAACAGGAAGATGGACCACTGAATTTCTGAAAATTGATGTTCTTTGGCCTAAGACTTGCAAAACAAGCACAGTCTAAATAATCACTAACTGGGCTACAAAGCAAAAGAAAATTTTATGTGATTTTCTAAGGGAAAGAAAAGATTAACTGTTAATTGCTCTGGTTCATGCTTCAGTGGGAAGAAATAATTCCTGAGTTACACTATTAGGTAGAACCATAACGAAACATGGGTGCTGTTGTTCTGACCTGACTTTTACACAAAGAAAGAGCAATAGGTATTCTTCTTTGCCTCTATATAACAGAGCAAGCTCTATAATTACACTGTAGAGGACATACAGTTAACCTGATTCTAATGAAAACCCCTTGATTTTCCTGGAGTGACATTAGTTTGGGTAGGTATAGCTAAAAAAAGCTTACTTATTTTTAAGACCAAAAGCAGGACTCACTATGCAACCTCCTGGAAAGTATGCTTAGTGAGAGAATTTCGTTGGTACAGCTTAAATTGGGGTGGGGGGGTAGGGAGTATTTTTGCAAGAGGAGCCCAATTTCATAATTCTCATGATAGCCATGAAATTATTGGGTCACAGCTGTATGGTACTGCAGATATGCAAATGTCTGAACTGCATGTGGCAGCTTGAATGGCAATTTGTACGGTGTTTGAGCTGCGTGTGGTAGCTTGAACAACAATTTGTACAGTGTTCACAATGGTGAACACATGAGGATTGGTTGGCTAGAGGTGAGGGGCAGATGGGAACATGTTACAGTCATTTGACTTCTATGCACCGCAGTCTGAATCAAAGAAGCAGAAGCCAAGGGTGACATTTGTCAACTGTCTACTGAGTTGGATATGTAAACTTACCCAGTTGTTAGCAAGTGTTCCATTGTCTCCCTGTGCTATCAAGAGCAACCCCAAGTTTGTTCACATAAAATTGTCATTAGTTTCATAGAAGGCTCAAGGCTGCAAGATTTGCTTAAGAAGCATCAGTCCCTTGAGTTATCAATTTTCTCAAGCAGTGCCTGCTGGCAATTTATTTAGTTTACAGAATATTAGCACTACGTATGAAGATTCTTCAGCTTGGTTCAATATAGAATGTGCTAACTTACACTTGAATACCTAGTAAGCATGGCTATGAAGTTTATGAGATTAGCTCAGCTCTAGAAGCAACACCGACCTCTTAGGACACCATTCAGCTCAGCTGCACAGAGTAGTTGAGCTGAATTATATAGGAAACAGCACTGAAATTTCTAGCTTTTGCATAAAGGACTGCATAACAGTCAACTGTTCAAGCACTTCCAAATGCAGCTCATTCTGACTAGATTTGAGTATTCTTACTGAATCCTACAAACTAAGGCCAAAATCAGTGGGGAAGAAACTGCTACTTAGCTGGTACATCAATCAAGTTTTTGTGACAGCTTTCTTCAGAAATATTTTCCTGGTTAACTGCATCTATGCAACTGTTTAACTTGTATTATTTTAAATGAGAAAACATCATATGGAACAACTGAGAACATCTCTGTTCCATTAAATTACAAG
Source organism: Oxyura jamaicensis (assembly GCF_011077185.1). Classification (NCBI taxonomy): domain Eukaryota; kingdom Metazoa; phylum Chordata; class Aves; order Anseriformes; family Anatidae; genus Oxyura; species Oxyura jamaicensis. Next base: position 13,727,148 of record NC_048907.1, on the reverse strand, counting down.
AGTGAATCGTAGCTCACATTTTGATTAGGTCTGTTCTGCCTGGTTGCTTGGCCTGTTGATGCTTCTCATCTCAATCAAATCACAAGAAGATATGACAGAAATTTGTCAGTAACAAGGCACATAATGAAATCCGTTGTTTAGGGAAGTCTAAAGTGAGGTCAAATAGAAGCAGAACACAATTAATTAAGTACTCTTGAATGCTGGGAAAAATTATTGCTGCAGGCCTTGGGGCAGTTCCCTAGCAGCAATCAGAATGAGAATGGGTTATCTCTACCACTTCTCACTTGCTGTTGCTTCAGGCCAAGCGATGGTTTCAAGAAATGATCTGGGTGAGGAATAAATATTTCCTGTTTTTGCAAGGTTTATTTGGCTCAGCTGAATATTTTAACTTTGAAACGTAAAATAGTTCTTAGCTACCAAATTATTAGGTAACTCCTCACAACTCAGTAAATTAAATTATAAAAATAATAAAATCATGTTTCATAAAAGAATAAAAATGGCTAAATCAAAAGAACCTGAATCCTAAAAACAAAGTATTCTCCTTCAAGAAAAGTTCCTTAATTTTCTTACAGAAGAAGTCATTGACATACAATGTTTTCAGGGAAAGCAAAAGTTTTAATAGCAGCCATCATGAGCTACTAATCTAAATCAAAATATCATACTGCTGTCAAGCCGATAATGGTAGGAAATCCTTTGGGATGTTTCAGTAGTTTTATTTTTTCCCAGGCAAATGCTTCAGGTAACAAAACAGCAACAACTGTTAAACAGCAAATACTTTTCATTCTACATGGAAAAGGCACTTCAGCTGCAGAAGGTATATGATGCCCCCTTCATGACAACAAAGTAACAAAAGCCTGGGAAAGACCCTTTAATGGGTGGTAAAAGGACACAATGACACTAGTTTAACAGAGATCAGAACAAATTCCATATTCCAAATAAAGATACATAAGCAAGAATTAATAGTAATAAAAGTCACGCAATGATATTTGCTAGCTCATTAGAAATTAGAAATGAAATTTGTCATAAGATGATGGTGCTTCTTTGCCCAAACTGAATGCAAAGCTATGGTGAGATTTACAGACTTAATTTGAGTAGTCTTACAGAAAAGCAAGGGGCAAGGAGTAGCAACATAAAGTATGAATTTGATTTATTATTATTATTTTGTATTTACATTGTCAATTTCTAGATTATGTCTTGAAAAATTCCTATTAATAAAACCAATAATTTTGGCCATCCTTTTAAAAATAAAGATAGAAAAAAAACGTGTTCTCCTGTGAAATTTATATTCACAGGAAAAAAAGTAATATATTAGGTGGCAAATTTAATTTCATCTGTATGTTCTGGGACAATAGCAATTGTGAAAATACATACTCATGAGTAATCTTGCTAAATTTAATGTCTAAAATTAACACAAGTGTTTTTAGTGTGAGGGTTTTGATTGGGACCCAGATGTGTATAAACAAAATCAAAATGCAGTTTGTTCATTTCTCAAGCACCAGCCCTTTGCATGGAAACAGGCTTGATCATTAACTGGAAAATGAGAGGGATGAAGGAAGGTATTCAGCAAATGTAATGTAATGACTGGCCCAGAAGATTTTATAAAGCCAATGAACTGAAATACTTTCAGACAAATCGACTAAAATCTTAACCACATATTCAATTATGGATAACTAAGAATGTGTAACAAACACTTAGGAGTTTTAGTGGATTTGAAGGTATTACCTTTAATTACATCTCAGAAGTCTGTTCCAGCACAGTGACTTTCTGGAAAAATTAAAAATAGAAAATAGAACAAAAAAATAGAAATGTTTCAAACCTGTCACCCCACAGAAAAGCATGGTCAATATTCCAGATACTGTGAAGGATTTGTTCAAGTGTGTGAGCTTGGAAAATTTGTCAAGGGAAAAAAAAAAAAAAAAAACAAAAACAAAAACAAACAAACAAAAAACAGTAAAACTGTTCATTTTAATAGTTAAAAAGTTCAGCTTAAGGATTTGGAAAAAAAGCTGCTACTCCAACAAGTTGAATTATGAGTTTTTTCACTCATATTAAGATGTCTACCTCAGTCTGCAATTACACTGCTAAAAAAAATAATGTTGAAAGAAAACCAATTTTCCATATGTTTTTGTAAATGCGACCAGCAAAGTCTAATACCTTTGGTAGGTACAATACATAATGGATTTGTAGGGATCAATGTAACTCTGGTTTAGCAAAGAAGGTATTCAGACTTTTAGAAAAAGAGGGAAATGTCATGAGTTCTCTTCCCATACAAGGCTCTTCTACCTGTACTTAAATTTTAGTGCACTGGTGGATGAAAATCAATGTAAAATACCCATTTGATGTTTGAAGTGGTTAAACCTCATCAGCAAAACTACTAAAACAGAAAGGAGAAAAGGCAGAAAACAAAAAGGGAAGAAAAATATAGGGACAGTACAGAATACTTTATTAATAAGGGAACTAGGAAAACAGGCCAAAAAAGAATGAGTGCTGGTAGCCAGCTCTCCCCCCCTTCTCTTAATATTGGTGGGCTGAAACTGTGTTTTTGCAGATTTTCATTGATAGATGAACAAGTACATAGATATGGTGATATTCTTGGACTCTATGTACAAAGTAGTAATTTTACAATATTTGCTGTAGAAGACGGGAAAGGAAGAGGGAAGAGAATCACTTTGCCTAATTAAGTTTTAGTGTGACAGCAGATCAACCAACAAAAAGACTTTTAGCATACTCCGGGCAGGACATCCATGGTGTCACAACAAGCGGCATAAATACGTTGTTAGTGTCAGCTTTCAAGAGAGGCCAAGCTAATGAGAAGAAGGTGCAGGATCTTTTGGCTGTATTTTCATCAAATATCCAACGCTTCTGCAGTAGCATAACTTTTTCATGTGTTGTGGTTTAACCCGGTTGGCAGCTAAACACCACACAGCCTTTCACTCACCCTCCCCCCACCCTCTCTGGGATGGGGGAGAGAAACAGGAAAGTGAAGTGAGTTGAGATAAAGACAGTTTATTAAGACAGGAAAATAATAATAACAATAATAATAATAATAGTACTACTACTAATAATGTGTACGAAACAAGTGATGCACAATGCAATTGCTCACCACCCGCTGACCGATGCCCAACCCCGAGCAGCCAGCCCCCACCCCGGCTAGCCACCCCTACATATTGTTCAGCATGACCCCAGATGGTATGGAATACCCCTTTGGCCAGTTTGGGTCAGCTGTCCTGGGTCTGTCCCCTCCCAGCTCTTGCTGCACCCCCAGCCTGCCCACTGGCAGGACAGAGCGAGGAGCTGACAAGTCCTTGGCTTGGTGTAAGCACTGCTCTGTAACAATTAAATCAGCATGTTATCAGCACTCTTCTAATCCTAATCGAAGCACCCTACCAGCTACTAGGAGGAAAATTAACTCTGTCCTAACTGAAACCAGGACATCATGCTGCTGCATATTATTACCCTTGTAGAAAGGAAGCAGCACCAATGGCACAAGCTATTTTTCATGTTTACGTTGCCTATTAATGGCTGCGCAGAAAAAGCAAAGATAACAATGAATTCTTTCTGATTGCTCGCCAGAAACTACATTAGATCAACCAGCATTCCTCTTTGCTTATTGTTTAAAAGAAACTGTGTCAGACCATTCTCTTGTTTTCCTTTCTGTTCTATTATGGTTCTATAGTCTGAAGAATTTGCATTGCTATGCTTTTCTGGTGTTGAATATTAATTTTCTGAAGAACTAAATATACATTTTTTGAATTGGAAGTTTACTTGAAAGCCTGAATATCCAGGTTCTGAGAATACATGGGGACATACCTTCAAAAACATCAATTTGTATACACTTTAGTTCAGGGAAACTACAGTTCCTTCAAGCTCCCATTCTCCTTTTAGCGATGAGAACCTCAGCTGGATGACAGCATATTTGCATGACACCGTATTTGCATGACACACTCGCTGGGTTTCAACAAATATTGTTCGGGATTTTTGAAGACAAGAACCAGAATATCATTTAAACAAGGAGAACCAAAACCATAAGCATTCAGGACTATTTCTAATTTCATCCCTCTCTCCTCTTGGTTTCAGCCAAAACTTTTTAATACCTGATTTTGTTTAAAACACAGATTCCCAAGAAAGGGAGAGAAAACCACCTTTACTTGCCACAGATCAAATCACAAGAGCTATTCTGAGTTATTATCATGAGTTTGTCTAGTACTGCAAAAAGACAATAAAAAAAAATAATAATAATAATAATGAATTACTGCACTTAGCCATAAGATTTATGTTCCCTTTAACAAATAAATTTAATAGCATCTTGACAGCTGTCCTAGACCATGCATTTGTCATCTCTGGTCTTCAGATGGCACAGAACCAATATAATGTAGAGCCTTAAGCATTTTGCCTGTTATTAAAAAGAATGTTTAAAACTCCAGTGGCATTAACAAAGCCATGAATCTTTTGATTTGCTTCTGTTAGCACAGTTCAGCTGCTGGTCCAAAGGCGAAACCCATCCCACATGACCCTTCAGTCTCACAACAGCTCTCCCATGTCACAGCCCTGACCAGATGGCAGAAATCACAATGCCCTGTACACACGTGCACCTTCCCACTGAAATAGGGTGTGTATTGCACCACTTGTAAGTCGACCATTATCTATAGCTTTTTATAATTGTGAAGACATCTATCCCAACACAATTAAAATTCTTATATGGTACAGCCTGTATCGTGTTATTGCTATGGCATAACATAAAACAGACATATGAGCAAGAGACACTCAGCTGTCCAGTATACAAATATTTATGGTGCAGATCTCAAACAGTTTAAGTGAAACATGCATCTAGCCATTGTCAATCTGGTAGTGGTTGATATTAACATCTAGTATTGTCAATTTTTAGCATATAAATCCAACAGCAAATTTAAGTGGCTTTACAAAAAAAAGAAAAGGGGGGGGGGGCGGTAAACATGATAATCAGTATGATGCAGTTGTGAGGGATATGCTTCAAGCAAAAGCCATTGTCAGTTCAAACCCCAAAACAGGTACAGATTAGCATGGGGTAAGGAGGGCAGTTGTCACCTCCACGGCCCTTTTAAGAACAGCTTCTGGCAGCCTGGTCTCATTTTCCAGCTCCACAGGGGCCTGCTCACCTGCATTCCCCCGTCAACCTCTGCCAAGCCAGGGGCTTGCAGCCAGCACCGAGCCCAGACCTCCTCACACACCACCTGAGGGAGAAGAACGCCGCAGGGCAGCACCCCCTGACAAACCCTTTCTATATACAGTATATATTCTGTATTATACATACGATAAGGAGAATGGGGGGCTGCTTTACCTCAGTGCTCATCTCCCACTTTTCCTCGCTCCCCTCAGGGGAGTCACAGCTCAGCCCAGGCGTCCCGGGCGCCATCTCCTGGCGGGACACCTCCAGGGACGAGCTGCCCGGGCTCTCTCCCGCTGCCCCACACCCTCTAGCCTTTCATCTGACGGCGGCATTGCCCAAGGGACGGGGCCAGCCTCGCCCCATGCTGTTAGAGTGGAGCTGTGAGGTACTGTGAGGGACTATAAGGGGCTGTGAGGGGCGGCCGGCACGAGCTCGCTGCCAAGGCTGCGCCGGGGGGGGGGGCTCGGCAGGTGCGATGGAAGTGCTGGGCGCGGGGCTCCTCACCTCAGTGCTGGGGGGGCGGCGGCAGCGCCCGGTGCCGGTGCCCGGGCTGTGGGAAGCAAGACCTGGGGGCAATAAACGGGGGTTGTGGCAGAGGGGAGCCTGTGGTAGGGTTTCCCGGCTCCGTCGCTGTCTCTAGGTGCTGGTTTTGGCGCTTGTTCCCCTTCACAACCAGGAGGGGCCTCCCCCGCTGTCTGGGGCGGCAGTCTGAGGTGCCCTGCCGGATTCCCCTCCTCTCGATAAAAGAACGAAATACTGTAGTGGATGGTGTCAAAACAGCCCGATTTAAAGCTATAAAGTTGTTTCCCGATCTTCGAAAGTGTGGGGCTACCACTCTGAGAAATCACTTCAGGGGCAACATTTAGGGTTATAGCTTGCTCCTGCATAGAAAGTACAGTAGAAATAAAAAGCGACAGCAACCCTCTGTATTTGTGTGTAGACTGCTGGCATGGCAGACAATTGCTATATTATCAAAAGATATGGTCTGTACTCAAAACTTAAGGTCTTCTAACTAATAAATAAGTTTAACCACTTGCAATCATGCTGTTTAGTCATATAGAGTATGTAAGTGATATTTCCTACTGAATTTTCTTTCCTGAGGCTGCTTTATTACAGTAATAATCTATAGGTCAAACAAAAATCTCCAATCAGTCTTAAGATACTGATTCTAGAATCGCAGCCCTAATTAATTCCTATTTCTACTAAGGTAGAAACCTTAAGAGATTTTTGCAGGTGATAACTACCTAGTTAGTGCCCCGCTTGCCAGTACTGCAAGTGAACAAATTAAGCATAATGCTTCTAAGTAGTTGCCATTTTAATCGAGATCTTAAAAAAGAAAGGTAGCAGCAGTGGTAGTTGGAAACAAATTTTAACTTCACTAATGGTATATTATCTTTTAGGGAAATAAATCAGACAATTTGTATAGGTGTACTTTATGAAGGTTTACATCTCTGTATGTTAATAGGCACAGGGCTAGTGCGTTAACAGAAATGTATTAAGCTGAGATAAGATTTGCTGCTGATCTCATTGGGCTCACAATTTCCCCAAGGGAGTTTTAGAAGTGGTTAACCATGGGTAGAAGCAGCCTACCATCTTGTCTGGTAAAATATGTGTTTACATTAAATGAAACGCAGCAAATGCCCTGAGAAATTGCCTAAGCTGGGAAAGACTCTCATATTACCGTTAAAGTTGGGTGATCCAACATCCAGAAAGTATCTAATAGTCTTAAATGGTTACTTATTCCATCTTTTTACAACTCTGCTATCATCAGTATGTATTTCTCCCTCAGCCTCTAATATATGGAAATGTCAATAATGACTTGTTCTATAAAATGCATCAAGTACTTTTGTATTGCATTCAGGCCCCTTAAAAGTTTACTTGAGTTGATAAACAGCCATAAAATAGGTTGTGCTGAATTGGAACAAAAGGTGATGTTTTTTCTTATTGAACTTGTGATTTTAAGCAACAGGCCTAGCTTCTTAGACTTCAGTTTTTGTCAATGAAGTTTTGAAAGCTGATTATCATAGTGAATCTTAATTTTAAAGCTTGTTTAGAAAAAATAAGATCTGACTCCCTGGGGATAGCTGTGTGAAACCAACACAGAGAACCTATTGTTTAAATGGCATATTTGTTCTGAAGTCTCTCACTGTCTTAATGTAGGATAAATGAAGCAGTTTGTTCTTCCCCTATGCTTAGTACTGTCAGATGTGCATAGAATAAGATTGTCTGATTTTCCTTTTTAAAAGAATGTAATTTGTTCTTATGTTATTTACTCTGCACTCATAAGACAGAGGTAAGAATCTGTACATGAGTTTAGAATTCTAATTTACCCCAACTAATTAATGAGACAAGACAGTGTTAAGCATATTCTTGCTATTTTAGGTATGGCTTCAAGTCCGAGAGTATGAGCTTTCCGTGTGATGTCTTCTAAGAATAGTGCTTTCCTTTCTGTATGAGGAAATATTTTTTTGACATTCAAAGGACTCAGGGAAAAAATACACAAACAATAAATGTTTTGTGCTTCATGCCATAAAATAGCTTTGCACTTTTTTCAGATACTTGTCACAAACTAATAACTCTGAACTATCATAATAATGTATTTCAAAATGAATAGAGAATAATTATAGTAATCAGGACACAACCAATGCATAGATTTGGTGTGGGAATGAAATGTTTCCTTTCAAACAGTTTTTCCAGAGCTTTTTTAGAAAACTGCTCTTTTAGATTCAGCAGGTGCCAGATCTTTATTATATTAGAAACTAACTGAAGTTTCCAAGAACATTTTGGAATTATCTAAGATTGCAGAAACAGTAAAATGGCTTGCTCTGTGCTATAGTGTAAACAAGTAACTGCACACTGATGTGAATAACTAAGTCACAGTACTGTCACCAGTCAGAGAGGAACACTCAAAGTAATAACTACATGCTTTATTTGGGTATAAAAGGAAACAGCGGTGAAGTTGGTCTGTGATATAGACCAGCACAAGGCAGAAAATTCTTCCTGCTTGAGTTGGAACTGAATGAGGCTATTATTTGAGTGATAAAACATGAATTGATACCTCCTTGCATAATACTCACATGAAAGATGAATCGGACTTTTTGCATTTAGTATCCTTTAGGTAACTCTTCTAATTTTTAAGACATTTGTACCAGTTGTCAATAAACAGGTGTTTTTGTCACAATTAACAAATAGGCAGTTCCAGATGAGAAGAAATAGCTATCGTATTGATGATAAGTATCTAAATGTAATTATTCATTACCAGTAAATAATTAAGTTTTCAGTAATGACTGCATCCTGCAGAGCAAAAAACTTGATTGATCCTTCTGCTATGTGTGTATATACATGTATCTCCATTTCTGATAAACTGCTTCCAAGTAAAAACTTACAGATTTTCACAGTAATAGCAAAATTAATTCTAAAATTCTAAAATAATTCTAAAACCTTACAATGATTGCCTAAATCACTTCTGTCTATTAGCACCTGTATTGGGTTTTCTGATTAAAATTTCACAAGAACTTTAATGCTTTATTGCATTTTATTTGGACATGTTTTATGTTGTAGTGTTTTCAGTTATGTAGATGTGGTCATGTATTAATTTGGATGTCTCACTTTAGCAATTAAAAGAACTTCGCTTTACTTAGTAGCCTTTTGAATCTGCCTTTAGTTCTGATGGAGTTGTTCTGCTTGACATGTACAAATCTGATTTTCCATTCTAGCCAATACAACACTGTCTAGGTGAATTTAAAGGCTTGGTTCTATATTCAGAGCTTACAAAAGAAAGATTTCATGTGAGAACTGCCTTAAGTGCTGTTTTGTCATTTGAGCAGGAAATGACTTGCATGCATTATTACTTACACTTCAAAGTCTCAGGTGACTTGCATAGATATATTTTGCTGTATCTACAGTTCATGAGTCAGAGCTGAATTAAAATGAGGCTGAGAGGAAGCTGGGATTGAGGATACTTCCTTGAGCACATTGCCATATTTACAGAAGGAAATGACAGCCATAAATATCACTGGCAGTGAGGCTTCCTGAAGGCTTATGTCAGTTCTTTAGTCCTGGTTTAAGATGCCTGTGCTTAACCCAAAGTGTTTTGTAATGTGCTACAAGGAATACTATAAATGTGATAGCTATTCACTAAAAATGTTTGTAATCTATTTATCCCAAAAGTATAACTGAGTAAACAGCAGTATCTGTATGTTATTCCCAAGGGAAAAAAAATGCTATATGGATAGAAACTACTGAGTTACTAAAAGATGTAGATGTTCTAGTCCTGTTATTCATTAGAATGGGAAACATAATCCAGTGAAGGATCACAAACTGGGAGTCAGAATATCCAGAATCCTCATTGTGGCTAATATTGGCCAGTTATGCTGCCTTGAAGGGGACACAAGGGCAATGTTTAGAAATTATGAATTTACACCAATTATTATTGCTAGTACAGGTACCAGTCACTTAAAAAAAATAAATAACAAATAAAAAATAGGAAGCTCGGTTTATTCCTCATCTAGAAAATAGGTGTATTGATGCCATGTCTTACAGGTTTTTATGAAGGCTGAGAAAGGTTTTCATTAGTTATGCAGCTGGGATAACTCCCTGGCCTTTCTCAAACCAATAAGTAAATAAATAAATAAAAAATGAAAGAAATAAGGAATGATGGGAGATTTACTTACTGTGATCTGACCATTAAGTTTATATGTTTATCACCTTAGAAACACCAAGAATACTGATGCTAAACCTCTTTTCTCTCATAGAAACATTACTACAAGAGAAGCAAAAAATATTTTCAAACTTCTATTGGAAGGTAAGAGTTAATGCTCTTAATATTTAACAGCATTTTGAGATGGTCCTGTCTCTTTTACCTGCTGAATACCACATGGAAGAAAACAGAATTTCAGTTAGCCATCAATATCTGTGCCAATTCTCTACCTAAAAACAAAGTGGAACATCTGACATTTGTAGCTTTCAATCCGAGACTGACTTTGAGGACAGAAGTTAAAAATATAGCATGCTGTCTATCACTTTCTGCTTGTAACAATACTTCTAAGAGTGTTCTTAGAAATACTTTTCTAAGAGTGAACAATATACTGGAATCTCAAAGAAATATTTACCCTTTCTGCTAAACCAGGTGGGTGGCTGAATAAGCAAATTTCATTCTCTATTACAGGTTCTAGTTTTCTAATAAAGATTTGGTTTCTTTTCTATAAGAAATAAAAGCTTGAAGAACATTTGGGCTAGCAGGAAAGAACTATGCATGCAACCTTTGTCACCCTAAATTGGATAGAATGAAGCTTTAGCAGCACAAAATCATTGTCAAATGCCCACTGTCACTGAAGTCTGCAGTGTCAAAATCCATCAGGAAAGGAGAAGAAGCTCTAGGTCCCAAACATATTATTTGAGCGTGTCCCCCTGAGAAAGCAGGACTCTGAAATAAGCATTTGTTTTTGCCTGTCTGCAGCTCAGTCCCAAAAGAATGTAGAAGAATAAAAGAGTTTCAAACACGTGCTAAAGAAGATCCCTATTAAGGAAGGCCTTTGAGTAGCACACTGCTGTTTAGTATTTAAATTGATGGAATAAAAGTGAAAAGGGTAAGCAAGACTTATAGAGCTCTGTTGTCTGGCAAATTGTCACACTAATAATGGCATCCTGTCTTAATCCACACCTATTGATGTTCATGTCTTAAAGAATTTTCTACATAGGGGAACAAGGCATTACCTGCAAAAAAATCTAATGCAGCAGAGAACTGAATTGCACGTGTAACAGCGACTGTTCTATACGGTTCTGTTCTATATGAGTTATGTCTTTCTTTCTTCCCTCCTCCACAGAGGAGATGAACCTGCTATTGCTGTTAAAAGGAAAAATAGCTGTTCAGCACAGTGACAAGCCAAGATGCTGGCTGTTACACAGCTATATTCCTTACAGGTACATCTCAAATATCAGCATTTCATAGTTACCACTGACCCTCTCTTTCTGTGGGATTCTTCCTAGGATCCCTAGTTGGAGGGGAGGGTTGCATTTTTCCTCTGAAGTCGAAGTGGGCTTTTGTCTGATCATTCCATATGTTGTGTATTCTGGACCATACCCATCACAGATGTTCCTCTCCATGCATTAAAACTGTGTATCAGCTCATTCGGCTTCAGCACTTGACTTTAAAAGGCAAACAAATCAAATCCCTTTCTTGAGGGTATAATGCATCATTTTCCCCTCTTTGACTGTGTATTATCTTCTTTTACATCTGATCACATAATCAGAATCTAACTTCCTGCATCTGTGTTGGCTAATTAGTGCCTTGGCTTTAAACCTTCTCCTATCAAAAATATACATTTTTTTTTACCAGTCAGTATTTATTTTATACAAAGAGTTCTGAGCACATATAATAAAAAGTGGAAGTGCAATGTTTTCTATAAATTGGACATACCAAAGCAGAATGAAAAGACCGGGATGCAGAAGTAAATAAAACAATGATTTGGGGGGGGGGGGGGGGGCGGAATGGACAGTTTCCTTAGGAATCAGTGGGGCTAGTACTTCAGTTGCAGCACCCAGACAAGTCACACTAAACAGTGAAAGATTTTCAGAAACTGAATTTAAAAATCAAACCCACTTTGGCTCAAAGCCTGTGAGGATAAATAACGACTTAGTATGAGAGAACTGTTAGTGATTTGACTTCAAAACTTTCTTTGAAAAAGCCCTGACTTTGAGACCAAGCAAAATAAAAGCAAGGTGCTTAGTAGACTCGTGATCAGAAAACAGATGCATCTTTATTTGGTTTAAAGAGGTAAAACTCCACTAATCTATGCAAATTGTAATGTGGTAAATCAGCTACACAAGTCTCATTTTCTTCTGACTGAAATAATTTGAAAAGTTAGAACCATTCTTTTTAATGGTGTTAGTATACTGGCTTTATTTATAAACAGTGAAAATATTCTACAATCTTTGTTTTGCTCTCAGATGTATCAAATGAGTTGCAAGGTGTATTCATTCAGATTAATAAATGGAACAATTAAGTGATAGATTGAAGGCTGGAAGCAATTCAGTGTTAAGTATATGCTGTCATCTACTGGTCATACCCTGCAATCTTTTTCCTGTGTTCAAATTCTGGTTTCTTTTGGCATCAATGTTAAAAGTAAATTGATTATCGACCTTGTCTGTTAACCATTACTGCAATGAATATTTGTAGCAATTTAGCACTTATATGTCAGTATCTATATATACATTTACATGTACATAGGTGTTGAAATTTATTTGAGGGGAGTCAGAGGATGTTTTAACAGATCAATGGACATGTACCAATACTGAGTCAACACTGTAAACTGTGCACACATTTTACATGTTAATTGAGGAAATAGATCTATGCTACTAACATAGCTTCTTTCCACTCACACAAATTCATTTGTTATTTCCACTCTACATGTGAAATTTTTTATTGCTTTCCAAGTATCCTGAGGTCATGATGTGAAATAATATAACATTTTTAGTGTATTTTTGATAATTTCTGGACACTTTCAGTATTTCTTTACAAGAATCAGAATAACCTTTAAGATTATTCTTCATAAAGCAGTCTCAGCCATTTAACTCCAGCAGAAACTGACTTTGAAAAGGATGCAAATTATCACAAGCTATCAGTTTTGTTTTAACATTAGCTTTAAAATTTTGATCTGAATACTGTCATTCTTATCCCTTGTCTTTGCAGGAAAGACCAAATTCTAAATTCAAGCCAAGGTTTAAGGCGCTTTTGAACCCTTCACTGGAATTCTGTAAGTTAGGACCCATATTTAGTACTTTTAGAAAATCTGGTGAGATGAGTTGAAACAATTGACTAATGTTTAGTATTTGATTTATTCATAAAATGAATGCAAATACAATATAAAAGCTTGATTTTCTTCAAAGAAATTGGTAGCTGAGCATGTGAGAATCTTTGTGAAAGTTTCATATTCTAATATGACTTTCACCATCTAATAGCAGTATAAAGAATTTAGTTATCTATGCAAGCACGTACTACTTGACATCTTTCAGAGGTGTCTGTAGTAAATGAGGATATTGACTTGTACCACTTTTCTTCACTTCTGAGCAATTTATAGTCACTTGTTTCAGCAAGTGAACACCTTAGCTCTGTAAGTGATAGGTTTACATATTTACAATATGTAAATAACAGCTCTCGCTTTTCAGCATGGAACAATCTCTCTCATTTGCAGAGTTAACAACTTTCAGATACCTGCATGGGGTTGGACTACAGCATCCCAAACTGGGTTGATTTTGCAATAATATTAAAATCTTAAGATTGTCTAGAAGAGAAGCCTTTTAACTTAGCATTGATCATGTGCTTATTATGGCTGGGAAACCACACTAGATTTAGGCTTCTCCTCAGCAGCATTTAGCTCTTCTAAGAATCTGTGAGCACAGGTTACTTTAAAAGCAATAATGGGGAGCTTAGCCTGTTGTAGACGTTGAGCACACAGAGGACAGTGCTTTATTAATTATCATATCAGGCTCATTCTCATGCGTTTTGCTTCTTAATGCTCTGCATCTACTATTCAACCATTTCTATTCAATGTTCTGTCAAGTCTGTGTGGGAAATCACTCTTGCTGGAGGAATACGAGGTCAGATGGCATATTAAGCAATCTCTTTACATCAGGCTTTAATCGTAACATTTCAGATAAGCTAAATAGAAACTTATAAGTAATAAAGAAACATGTCTGCTACAACACAATGTAGCAGGTGATCAACTTGTGTGTTCTTGGGAAATCAGACTGTCTGAAGAGAATATAACTTCATTTGTCTCTGTTAGAAACAATAGAGGATGGAGTCATTGGGCAGAACCTATTATTGAGCCTGTATTGAAAGAGGGAAAAAAGAATGTTAATCAACTCTTGATTAAAATGTACGGCTCAATCTCATCAACTGGAGGAAGTCAAATCTTGACAAATGAGAATTTCCTAAATGAACTTCTGCTTGAAAAGATCATAAGTGCCTAGTCTTGCTTTATGATATAATCTCCATATAACTCCAACAGTTATATGGAGATTTTCAAGACACACTTTCTCATACACTCTAATTATATAGCAGCAGTTGGAAAGGCAGCTTGGACATGATGCGATTTTAGGTCCAAGACACAATTTCTCTATGCACCTATTTTTTTTTTCTTACTGTTTTTTCATGGACGTGCAGGTATTTTCCCTTTGAGGAATGAAGACTACTGCAAAAAGTTTGACTCCTGATATAAGATTTCTATTATGCCTTAGCTCACAGTTAACCTTATGCAGAATTATTTAAAAAGCTCCTTTGTTCCATATGCTCCTTTGTTCCATATGAAAATAAACAGGGATCCCTTTCAGCTCTAAAAGGAGGAAAAAAAGCAAGTGTGTAAGGAATCAAATGGTAATTACAGATAGGAAGAAAGGTGTGGCAAAGAGGCACAGCACTTTGTTTCTTGATGAACTTATGTAGCTTTACCTTTTCTTACAGTATGTCATAGTTTTTTACTAGCAGAATGCTGGAAAGAAACACTGTTAATGACAATCAGATCACTATTTTTTAACAGTATATGTCATAAGTATTAGCAACACGTTTTCTTTAACAATAGTCAGAAACCAGTTACAAATAGACAATGCTCTTACTATGAGAACCTTAGTGTAATAGCATTTTTTTTTGCAATACCTAATGCTTGCATCATTAAGACCATGAAGGATAATGAACAAATATCTAGTTTTTTAACTAATCTTCAAACCAATAAACAGGATTCTAAGCTTACTTGTAAATGGAATTTGAAGAAGCCAACTTGCATGTGTAAAAAAACTTTCAAAAGTTGAGTCCACCACTGAATTACATAAATAGCCGGTGTACAGATTACCATTTTCTGTTTAGTATTCTATTTTCATATATTTCTGTGAAACTATGTAAAGCTTTGCAAGAATTTTCCAGTAAGGACTGAATATGTATGTACTTTCTAGATCATAACCAGGCAACTTGATCAAAAGTAAATTCACTCTCACTGCCTCTGTCACTTTCTGAAACTTTCTGCAAATTTGCCTGGGACAAAACTCTTCCAGACCACAGCTATAGTTTGTTGTTAATCTGGCCAGAATACATTCAAATGTTCTGGGCTGGTGTTTGAAGGAAAGCTACAGAGCTTTTCTCTCTAAATAACTTTTGAATTATTGTAGTCTTGGTCATGGATTGTACATAACCTGTATTGTACATATCAAAATGGATAAGAATTTTCTTGTGAAACAACTTTGAAATTATGGACAATTTGAAGACAGAGTGGGTTCAGTTTGGGAAAAAGTATTCCATAGTTGAAGCATACCTCACCAGCCTACCAAGATGTCATTGTTCAGTCTTCTGTCTGAGCACCCTTCGTTAAATAACACAGATGAAAGATAAATGAATGGGAAGTAATTTAGTGAAATTAAATGGACAAAGACTTTGGATGCTTACCATAGCTTCTGCAGTGCCTCATATCTGAGCAAGGAAGAATTGCTTAGTTCTGAAATGCCAGGGTCATTAATCAGCCCCTTGATGTAAAAGTGATGTGATATAATGTTCACAGCTTGTAGAGAAGAGATTTTTGTTTTGCACGGATCTGCAAATCTGCTTTGTTTTGTTCAGCCCTGCTGTATAATTCAGGGAATTAAAGTAACCGAATCATTGATCTATGAATATGATTTCAGAAATATCATGAAACAACATAACAATAAAGGATATATCTGATTGGAGTTTTTTAAATGCAAAATATGTAGTTAATTTATCCTTTGGCATTAGCTGAGCTGAGTATGTCTCTCTGTCATGGAAGTCTGCAGCTAGCATCATTGGGCCTAACCTACTGAAAGTAATTAGAGATCAGAGGGCTCCCAATTGACTTCATAGGATAGTTTTTTGCTCCTGCCTAAATGGCAAAAGATCCTGTAGCTTTGTCAGTATTGGATCACATCAAATATTTTTATTGTTGAGCAAAATTCAGACCAGTCATGTTTTCCATAATGACAGATGTCCACTATTGGCAAGCTTAGAAGGGTCCTGACTTGGTTTTGATATAGTAGAAAAAATTGCAACACATGTTGTGCTGCTTGTAGCCAAGGACTGTTGTGCTGAGAGTTCAAATACATGGGCAGTGTTTTATAAACAGGACATAATCTGATGTGCCATTGCAAGCCACAGTGGAGTAAATCAACACTGTAATGTTCAATGACAAGGACTTTGCAAATCAAATCAGTCAACTGTATTTGTACTTTTTTGTTGTTCCCTGAGGAATCGAGTGTTTTTATGTTTGTATGCCTGCATTGGCACAACAGACACTCTGAAATTTGATTCAGAATGGTTTTGCACTCAAGTAATCTGCTTCTCCCACTTAATGGTGTTGGGAGAGATCCCATTTTGAAGTTTTATCAAATATGCATAGGGAATTTAACTTCTATTGGTTTACTGGAATCCTTCAGTCTTCCGCTGAATTCAAAAAGTCAGCCTGGAGGAGTGTATGAGGCAAGGAACAGCAAATAAAGAATATTATTGAAAGTCTATATTAGATGCAGCCTTCTCTGGAACATTGTGTGCAGCAGTGATCATGCTGTCCATGATCCATCTCTACTGGTAAAGAACATGTAGTATCAGGTGATGAGGATGGTGTTCTCATATGGAAGATGGAAAAGAGTGAATCATCACTTGGGAAAGGAGATGAAGTAGGCATAGGTTGAGAGAAGATGTTCAAAGTACATAGTATAATAAGATAATGAAAATTTCCTGTTTAACTTTTCCTCTTCTTATAACAGGAAAGATGAGGGATAGACAGTAAAAATAAGATTCAAAACTGCCAAAAACAAGGAATCCTCTGTGTATAGGGGAACTCGTTGCATAAAATTTGAAGTTAAAATGTTAGTAGGATCTGGAAGAGTTAGGTATTCCTTCAGGTAACAAAAATATCCAGAGATGTCATGTTCAAACAAATCTTTATCCTTTAAGCAAGGATAAGGATTAATTTGGAGGGGTGGAGAAGAGCAGATGGATTACCCCAAAGATGCCTATTGCTTAAATTTCCTCTGAAAGGTGAACACAGGCTACTGTCAGATGTGAATATCTACAGTATGTGAACCACACCTGTAATTCATTTCCTCAATTTTTTGCTCTTTGCAGCAAAAGGACTGGAATTGAACAGAATTTTTCTCAAAATGCAGCTATGAGTCAAGATATAAAATGAGATTTCTCAGCAAGGCATTCACAGGAAAGTAAGATGGTAATGTAGTACGATGCTATCTGCTGAAGGTATTAGTACAAGGAGAAGGCATGGTTTAAATTCAAACCTCTTATCCAAATGAGAATGCAACTAGGTTTAACCATCCTATGTTCTAAATGCTTTTAGCTAAGCAGGATTAATCACCTCACACAAAGGAAGAAAACTGATAAATGTAAAAATCTGATAAATAATGAATCAAATAACCAAGGACATCTCAATATCAAGTAGTTAGAATTTTGCAAAATAGGATGCAATGCTATTTTTTCCCACTACTGGTACCCAACCTCCATCATATAAGTTTAAAATTGTAACAATTTTCAACAAACCTGGTCTATTATAACTATATATAAAAAAAGAGAGAGAGAGAGGAAAGAAACACAAAGAAAAAAAACGGCCAAACAGAAAAGTAATCCTTAATATCCTCTTTTGACATGCACATGGATGCAAGGACAAGCACATGTCCAGAACCCATGCAAGGACAAGCAAATGTCCAGAACCCATGCTAAACTTGCCCAGAAATCTCACTAGTTTTAATAATGGTGCTGTTTCAGTAAGTTCCTGGGTTCCCTGGGCAGTGCTTGGTGAATTCTGACAGAATATTTGAAGTGATTGGTAAAAAAAAAAAAAAAAAAAAAAAAAAAAAAAAAAAGGCTGTGTAAAGTTCTAAAAATAAGATTGTAAATGAACCTTTGCTGGAAATCAAAAGCAATTGTGTTTTGTGAAAGCTGTCTCCTTTTGCTGCATAGTATTCTTCAGTATCTATTACAGCACCAGGTGAAAGGCTTGTAGAGGTTAGCTTGCAAAGAAGCAGGTGCAGATGTTGCTTAATGCTTTCAAGTAGTATTCAAAAAATATTTTTAATAGGTCTTTTCCTGTCACTCATACTGTCTGTGAACTTCATTCCATGTTATAAAAATAGTAGGTTTCACTCCTGTGATGTTATTGACTTAATCTTGCAAGAAAGTCACTCATGGATAAATAGGACTGGCAAAGATTTTAAGATGAATCAGGGCAATATCATAGTTCTAGTAACTGTACTTCCTCTGAAAGAAAAATTGTTAGCATCTATTCAGCCTGTGATATATATCAGGCCTGCAGAAGTGCTACGCTAGTCCATTGTTCTCCATTCTATATTAATGGCTGAAGATGCACCTTTGTAACATACCCAAATGCTCATGGTTTTCTAACAAATATTGAAAAAGGCACAAGTCTTATACAAAAAAAGACTGCATGGTGTCAGTGTAGAATCTGACATATAGTTGTCTTTTTTTAAAATTTTATTTCTTTAAATGTGCTTGAAGAGTGTGAGTTATTAAAATAATACTCTCTTGTGTGTATGGTTGCTTCTCATGAATAATCTCTAGCCAAAATCTCACTGAGATCAATGATAATTTTACCAATATTGAGATATAAATGACACATCTGAAGCTATGAAATGCCTTTGGAAGACCAGAGTGAGTTGTAACGTGGAGATACCAGGATGTGGTATGAAGCCCAGTTCTTCGTGCATGCTGTCTTCATGCTTTCACTTCTTAGGGAATGATGCATTTAAAGGACAATAACAGTAGATAACAGTAGATGCTGACATCTAGTGGTTTTGCAGTATGTGCTGCTTCAACATTGAAGGTATAACTCGGTCACCTACCTTTTTCTAGAGTGTTGAGAAGGGTAACAGTCCTTTTCCAGCCTGCTGCAAGTCTATAATTTATAGACAGGTAATAAGCTTAGTTTTAAAAACTGCAGTTACTTTGAGTATTCATTCCTACCTCTAGAGGCTTTGCAGTGTCTAGTTAAAAAAAGAGTTGCATGTTTTTCTCTCAATATTCCATAATCCATAGTTTATCTCAACATTCCTTAATCTGAATATGCTCCAAAAGAAAACTTTAATCATCATGAGTAACATCTGAATGTGCATGGTTATCTGACCTGAACGCAGACAAATTCACAGAGGAAACAGTTACTAATAACTGTTAAATTCATGCACATTTACTGGTTTGGAAGCTCCTGGAGTCACACATTATTGGAAGCTGGTGAAGTGTTCTGAGAAGTATGTTTTGTTCTTACGCCTTTGCTGGGCAATGTTTATTACTGCAGATACTTAGTTTGGATGTCAGTTTTTCACTCATCTTCCCATGGTTAATGAAGCATCATTTCTATGAAATATTTATTCTGATACCAGACTTAATTTTCTCCATTATATATAAATAATAAATAAATATTAAATAATTATAGTATAAATAATTCCTTCAACTGGATAAAGTATAAAGGATAAGAGAAGAGATTCCTCTAAAGATGAAGAAGAATAAATTGTGACAACATAAAAGAAACCAATTGCTTGTGTTCATGGGTTTTCTTTTAAAGCAAAAATTTAAGAACAAAGACCTATGTGTGTGTAAGCCATTTTCTGTACACAACAATCAGATTTATCGTCCCTATTTTGTCCTTTGAACAGAGGTACATATTTCTGAATGCTCTTTGCTGGTGTTCTGTTTATGGGATACTGACCTGTCTACAAATTTACATTTTATAGAGTAGTTTCATAAGAATTCCAGTTAGGGTTGCCTTAAATTTTGCCTGCTATCTTTGTGAGCTTGAGCTTGCAAAATATCTTCTAGGTATTTGGAATCATATCTAGTGTGTATATGTGATTGTGTGTGTATATATTTGTGTATCTATATATATAAAATTGTGAAAATTCATAAATGTTAATATAAAAATCTACAGCACAGAGTACGGTAAAGAGAGAATCATGATCTGACCAAGATTTATTGTGTGCTTAACTTTATATGCAGTAAGTAGTTACACACATAAGTCCAATATGGTATTTAAAATTAATACCATCTGTAAATCTTGACAGCATCAGGGCATAAATGGTGCAGTGCTCCTGCATCAGAGGAAATAGAGCAATCACAGACAACTGACACATTCCTTAATAGCAAGTGAGCTTAGTCTATTTTCTTGTTTTGTCAGTAGGATGGTGTAACTGTGTGGAGAGAAATTCAGAAATTCAGGCTCAGAAATTCAACACTATGTAGATTATAAAACAGAATATTAAAAATGGGTGAACAAGAGAGAGAAGGAATGGCTAGGCAAATTGACTCACTATGAAATCAGTACTGATAGCTCTGGAGATACTCATCACCTGCTTATTTTGATTCTATCCCAAACCTGTTGATGTTGATACAGCTACTGGTCAACTTGTGAGCTGGATTCTGCTTCTCGTTGTACTGAAGTTAATTAGTTTTCTTATGCAAAGTCTCAGTTATCAGCTTGTGTGTTAAATGAGCCTAATGAAAAGAGGTGTCTTATTTCAAAGAGCTGGGGCATGCTGGGGTAGCTGTGAGAAAGGAAGTTAGAGACTGTAAGAGATGCAAACAGGAATTTAGATGACTGAGTTCAGTTCTTGTCTCTGCCATATCTCTGTGAAGTTGTTTGATCTTGCTCTCTGCCTCAACTGCTCACCTGTAAAAGTAGATAAGGTTTTTTTAATACTAGCCTTTTGGGGATCAGGTTTTGTCATATGGTATAGATCTAGTATAGATCTCAGCTGGGCCCTTTGTACACTTCTGTAATACTAATAGTACAAAAAGGGGTTATTCACACTCTGCTATAATTGCTCTTGCTGAATCAATAAAGTTTATAGCTAGGACTGTACTTGGAGACAGCTCTACTGGGAGTTGTAACTACTGAGAAAGTATAAAGAAATATGCAAAAAGTTGTAAAAGATTATTAGTGTACAAATAAAATTTTGGTTTTAAATGATCTCTATCTTTACTCACCTGTTATGTACATCTGTTGTGTAATGCTACTTCAGTTTTTCTCTAATATTGAATCTAAATTGTCTACCAAATGAGATCTACAATTGCATTCCACAGTTAGGATTAGATGCCAAGCTATGATTAGTCTCATTCCTCTATGATAAAAAGGGTTAAAAAAAAAAAGAAAAAAGGAAAAAAGGAAAAAAGGAGGAGGTTGGAAGGACTGAATCTTCCAATTAACTGTGCAGCATGCATTGCAATTGACATGAGAGGGAGTAGAAATAACTTGAAAACAACGTTTTCTGTAGTATTTTCTTTACAGAGAGAAATTAGAAAGAAACTGCTGTTACATAGTTTTTTTGTTGTTGTTGTTGTTTTTTCCTGTGGAGCCGTGTACGATCCACAGTCAGAGTTTAGTTAATAGATTAAGGAACTAGTGGGAATCCAGTGAGGAAAAGTACAATTTGTGGATCCTAGATGGGTTGTGCATATATCTAGATTGTGTGCTCCTCTCCCCTGTCATAACTGCAGAAATAAAAATAAATAAATAAATAAATAAATAAATAAATGTGGGGTTTGATGACAGAAATGAAATGCGGAAGTGAGGGATATGGAGAGTGTAGACACTACAAGGATTAAACAACCAGATCACATTTGGGACTATAACTAAATACGTCTCTATAACATCACTAATCAAAAACACCACCAATTAAATGGATTATTTCTGTTGTTGTTACGAGCAGGTTTAATTTTTTGTGTTCTTTAGTTTTGGTTGGTTGGTTGGTTTTGGCTAATGGCGTTGCAGTACACGCATCAGGCCACGGGGTGGAGATACATTTATTAGAATTAGGATTTCTGCTACGTACATTTTCAAGGGGTTTAGTCACCGTTGTGGCAAGTATATTTAAGAATGGCTTTTCTGTTTGAAGTAAGATAATGACTGTATACTTGTTAGTGCAGAGATTTTCATGTTCCTTTGTAGCTGATGGGTGAAGAAGGATATGCATAAATACCATTTGTCCACCAAAGCTCAAAGAGTATGCAGATTCTAGAAACAATTCAATTTTTTACGGTCATGATAGAAATATTCATGACCATTCAGAGACTTTAATTAGCATAGTATTTAAAATATTATCTAAAATATTCATGTTTGAGTTCCTGCCCTAAGACTGAAGGTTTTTCATTTAAGATAGATTGGTCTCCTAATAATTAAGCTGCTAAAGGATAGGTCATTGCTTAATTCTGACTTCAGAAAGCTTCCTGAAATATTTTTGCAGCAAACAAAAGAATTACTTGGGGACTGAAGAAACAGCTTCAATTTTTATACATCTAATGATGCGATATACCAAGAAAAAAAAGGACAACCTTTCAGGCATGTGAGAGTTTCTTCAGAGCATTTTTCAGAGCTTTGGATTTGTAGGACAGAAAACTTGTATACTCTTGCCACTGTGCTTGTAGCACTAGGGCTATCACAAATATAATTATTTCTTAATACACATTTTGAAAAATTTGTTTTTGCATACACTTTGTGTTGAACATTTTATCAAAATTTATGAAGGCCAGTATGATTAGTACTGGGTGCCCTGTTGCAGTTTGTCTTCTACATTTGCCTTCTCTTCTGACTCACATAATCTTCTTTGTCTAAAAAGTCAGTATATGATTCTTCTCTCCTGGAATGCAATTGTGTGCAAAAAAATGTTTTTTTATTATACCTTTACGCATAGGTGCTATACAGTGTATATTCTGAATTAGATCTTGAATGCTGTGCAACATTTAACAACACATCACATTTAACAACATATGCTGTGTTCATTTGGCAAGGCGGCTCTGAATTTGTTGCTACAGTACATGAAACATCACATAAATATAATTTCCAGTCAGCTTAATCCATATGTGATATTTCAGACCAAAATATCTGTATATTTTTATCAGCCTCTTATGGCGAAGTAATGCCCCTGAGAAGATTCTTACATAGAAAATGTCTGTTTTTTCTTGGAAGCCACGCGCATATAACTTATCTGTGGTTGCACCCGCAACGTGACAAGCATAGTTTTGATGCAAAGGAGTTTTATAGTCATAATAATACAGAATTCTTTGTACCTCTGAAATTGACAGCTTGGTACTGACAGTAAATATGTGGTTGAATAGCCTTTAAGGTTCAGATGTAGTGCTTCAGTTATTATTTCTTGTTATTTCAGTAGAGGAATGACAATTAACTAGTGTTCTCTTCTAGGATTTCATGTACTTTCTCCAGAGTAGGTCAAATCTATGCTATAGCTAATAAGGATTATCATTTTTCCATCATGTGCCTACATCTAATTTTGGTTCATGTGAACTTAGCTCTTTGGAATTTTCATGCTGACACTAACCCACATATTACATATATACTAACCAGCGTGAACTCTTGATACTGAATCACCATTAATCTGGCCAGTATCTAGTAGACTGCAAGTGGAGCCCATACACTTGACAGCTGTAGCTGTCTTAGAGCTCTGAAATAGTAATCTGCAGTGAAATTCACTGGGGAAGCAATTTACAGTGCTCTTGATGCCAATTGAAGGCAATTGTGCAGAAATAGTATGAGTTTAGCAAATTCCAGTGCAACATGCAGTGCTCATTGTAATTTCCCTTGCAGCAAATTTTGGTATGGAAGGAAAGTTTCTGTGTTATATAGGAATGGTTGAGGGAACAGGAAGTATAATTATCCTGAGGTATGAGAAAACTGGTGCACCTTACTTCTAAAAGGCAAATGGTAGAGAGATTCTCTGATTAGAAAACTGATGCAAATTTGCTCATGTGGTCAGAGTGGTCTATGAGGACCACAGTGTGATGAGATTGCCACAGTTCAGAAAGCAAATGATCTTCAAATACATAAAAGACTGGCAAAGAGAAATGGGTTTGTCTCTTCTTTACCCCCTACAGACAGGATGAACAGTAACAGACGTGGGTTGCAGCAGACAAGATCCAAGTCAGATGTTAAGAAACACTTTCTGATGAAAGTAGAGTGAAGCATTAGAATAGATTTCCCGGAAGTCTGGAGTGTCACCAGTGTTAAAGGTCGTGAAGTACAGGTAGATAAACATCTGTCTTGAGTGACCTAAATCAAGCTGATTCTCTGAAAGAGCAAAGTGCCTAGATGACCCCTGTGGTTTCTTCCAGCTGTAATACTTTATGGAGGTGGTTGTGAGCAGATTCCAGCCAGGTTTCACCTGATTAAATGGAAATGACCCTTCCTTGCAAACTTTGGTGCTCAGTTCTTTAAAGGTTTATTAGTGTAATCACTCATGTATGCAAAACAAGAAGTTCAAGGGCTTTTATGGTTTCTCATTCCTCTTGCATTCCAAGCATCTGCTTACCTTAAACTTGATGGACTTTGTCCACATCCTTTCTCTGCTTCCCACTTCCCAGCTCCCATTAGTCTTAATGCTTTTCATGCACTGTATCTGGCACACACTAGTCCCTTTTATCAAAGGACTTTCACACCTGAGGCCTCCAGTCACATACCTGCAGTAAAGTAACATCTTAAAAGTAAATCCTCTCAAATCCTGAGGCCAAACATTGTAACAAACATATCTTCTCAAGGGATCAGTTTCCAAATGTGCTTTTGAACCTAAGTCCCAGCAGGCATTTGGCTTTAAGTGTGTGATAGGGCTTTATTTATTTATTTATTGTAGAGCCATTCCACCTCCATTGTTTCCCTCTCAATATGTGCTATTTAAACCTGTACCTCTGGTGGATTCACCCATTGAAGTGTAGATTAGCAGAGAGCTGCTGTGTGGTGAAACATCGCAGGACAAAAGATGTATCAAAATAAAATCTTACGGGAAAGTGTCAGTTACTGGGAGAAGGTATCTCATGTTCTGGGAGGGAGTGTTGAGGGGAGGAAGAGAAGGTAAATTGCTGGTTTGAATCATTTCTTTGAAAATACGCTCTGCGTGGGCAAGGGTTGAATGAAGAGGATTTTTAAAATGTGAGTGATTATTATCATCTTTGTAAAATATTCTACAAGATGTGTCATAAACTACTTTAAGGTGCAGAACAGGTCTCATATAGTGTGATCACACCAGAGATAATTTTAAATAGTGTGTGAATTCTGCAGGTCAGTTTGCAAACTGCTACCTGCAAAATATAGCACATGCCTTTGGAGACAGTGTACTTCATTGTGAGTAAAATGGTTGCTTGTACTTGCAGAGGAGTATTAGCACATTCAAGAGCCTGTTCAGACATGCAGCTTTGCAGCTTGCAATTAGTTGTTGGCTTCTCTTTTTTTGTGGATACTATTGCTTGGGACGTTTAGCCCTGAGTGAGCTCAATGGTTGGTTGTTTATGTATCACAGTTGTTTCAATCCATGCTGAGTGTTGCCAAACTATAGAACAAGACCAACCCCACCTAGAGCAGCACAGTTCCCTGAGGACAGGGCTATGTACTTGGTAAAGCCTGATTCTAATCTTACTCTTGTCAGCTTCATCTGCTGATGGTTCATTTTCAGGTGACTATGTACTGTAATATCATCACTCACATTCTTCTTTCTCTCAGTTAAGCACAGCCACGTTAGGTTGCTATTCTTGTTTGAGGAAAGATATCAAGTAGTCATAATGTGAAGTGTTAATTTAAAGAATGGTTGCACAGGTTTTTTTGTTTTGTTTTGTTTTGTTTTTG
The DNA here is from genome assembly GCF_011077185.1 of Oxyura jamaicensis. Lineage (NCBI taxonomy): Eukaryota > Metazoa > Chordata > Aves > Anseriformes > Anatidae > Oxyura > Oxyura jamaicensis. The sequence continues at coordinate 13,701,360 of NC_048907.1, read as the reverse complement.
GGGGGGGGGGGGGATGGTTATGCCTTGTAAATCAAAGCCACTCTGGAACAACAGTATCAGCTCACACTACCTTATTCTAGTAAATGAGTAAATGTCTTTTGATTCCTTCTTCTCTCTCACAATTTTAAAGGGTTTGATTTTTCATGCTGTGGAACGTAAAGTACTAAGCATTCTCAGTTCTCCCCTTTCTCTGAAAATTCCTTTATTCTCATTTTACTGAGAAGAGAAAGGGGGCTTGTCAGTAGAGACAAAAGTTAGAAAGTCCAGGTCAGTAATTCTGTGTAAATCTATCCCTCCAAATACCACTTCTTCATTCAGCTTAAATACCCTTTGACACTTTCCAGACCCCTGATATAATTCTGTTGCTCTGTATTCTGTTGCTCCACATCTTGATGAAGGTGAGTATCAGGTGAAAATCTGAGACTTCTGTACATTGTAAGGCCAAAATAAACCTTAAGATTTGTTTCTAATTCAACCGTTGAACATCCAAATATCTAGATCAGTTTAACTGATGCATTAAATTCAAGCTAGTTGGCCTGTTGAAGAGAGAAGTTGAAGCTCTGATTGACTGAAGCAGACAATTCTAAACCTAAATATGACTTTTAATACCAGGACTTAAAACTATAAAGGCCTATAAAATTATTATGGAGGGTTTGTGTGTTTGTTTGGTTTCTTTTTAACAAAAGAAGGAAAATAAAAATAAATGCTTAAAGCTACATAAGCCACAAACAACATGAAGAGCCCAAAAGTTGAAAGCACCACCATTGAGCATAGTCAGCAGAGGGGATATATAGGGGATACTGAAATGTAAATTAGTTGTAACAAAGTCTATTATGTCATTAATTTGTTTGATAAAGTTTAGATGTACATGTTGCTGTATAAAGTTTCTACGTTTTATCTCCTTAACCTAGTCTGCATTTGCTAAAATTGAAGATGAATGGTAGTTTCATATTCATTACAATATGCAGTAGATAGTTTTCCCATAGGAATACAGGGCTAGCCATAAGTGAAAGCCTTTGACCTCTTCTATACTCTAAATCAGATCATAGTTCCAGTACAGGTTGCATCCAGACCTTGATACAAAATAGCTTTGTACTATGCTCATAAATACAACCAAGCTATATCATGAGAAATATGCTACTTCACTGTCTTGTGTCAAAGATGTCATAAACACATGGGATTACTACTCTTCTGGTCTGTTCATTTTCATTCCTTTGGTACTGTCAAGCTGTATGAGCATGTCCCCAGAGAAGGTATTCTCCCAGTGTCTCTTTCAAGTAGAACAGTTCCATTATTCCCTTTTTGCAGATTAAGTTTTTTTGAAACTGCAACTAAAGAGTAAATTTTGAAACAAGTTAAATTACAAACTCTTACAAAAATCAGTAGAAGAATAAAGCCTTCTATCTGCTGCAGGTTATCTTTCAGTGAAAAACATTAATCCTACAAGAAGACTCTAAAAATGTAGATAAAAATTTACCATGTAAATTGTAGAATGACCTGAAAGGGGTTACTTTAAGAGCTCTGTACTTACAAAAACACCAAAAATAGTTTGGACTCTTGTAGAGGAAGATCATCTGGAAAAATATGTATGTAAACATTCTTGATATTATAAATCTTGCTACACATTTGCAGATGAATCCTGCAACATATAGATTATGCAGTGGCTGTTTGTGAAGGAATTTGAGATGTTTGACAAGATTTCATATTGAGAGTAAAAGCATTGTTAAGGTAGATCATCAGCTAACTTGTAGTTTATTGGTTATGCAAGAGCACAGGCACTTAAGCATTCTTTTTTGTCCTTTTTTGGGGGGGGGAGGAAGTGGGGGGGAGGATGTTTAATTTTCTTTGTATCCCAATTCTTGACGCAGTTTGTGCAGATGAAAGTCGTAAAAGTAAGAATTTGCTCTTGGAAATGTGTCCCAAGATGGTATTTCCTTGGTTCATTCAGTGTTTCAAGAAATAAGTAGGATTTTTCAAAGTGCTCGGTATGCTTTTGGAAGAGAAACAGGAGTGTATTTAAGAACCATTCACGCAACTCTTCCCAGAGAGCATTTTCTCTATTCCCCATCTGTATTCCTGAACAGTACACTTGCATTGCACTTAACTCCCTCACTGCTACATAATAATAATAATAATAATAATAATGTAATATATACAGCCATTTCATTTGTAAAGTATAGAATTTCCAAATTTGGATTAGGAATGATTAAAAGTTGATGTAATGTGATAAACAGAAGGTGACAAGGTTTTAAGGTTTTATTGACCAGAGTGTTACAGGGAGTTCTACAGAGTTTCTTTACATTGTTGATTAGACATTTCCTTTTTAATGCATTAGCTACTTTCATGGACTCTTCATGAAGTGTAATTTTACATGAGAGTATTATAAAAATATTCTCTGTAACTCACACAGTTATATCAGCAGATTTTGTGGATGGGAGAGGAAAGAAATGATGAGGTCTTAACTGTGACTGATGCCTGTTGGGCATGATAGTCACCTGAGATGAGTTCTGCTAAATGTCAGCAGAACATCCACTAAATGAAGAGTGTTGGGAAAAACACATTAAATACATATCACTTTTTATCGATATGTAATTTTGACCACAGAGGGGCAGTGTTATCAGTCTAACATTCTCTATAGCTGAAGAATATATCCCACAGTAGATATTGACGTGAATAATTTTTACAAGATTATTAAAATAAAAATAAAAAGATTTATCAATTACTTTTCCTTTGTTAATTTTCTTACTGTTCACATAAGCTAAATACACCTCGGAGAATTTTATCTAACAATACTCAAGCATACAAATGCCGTAGCAGGTAGGGATATAAATGCCAGATTTATCTTTCTTTCTCAATATATATATTTTTTTACTTACTGGAAGTCTGTCTCATATCAGAGAATTTGAAAATACTGTACTCTCCTGTGGGGTGTTATAGTGACATGATTTCAGAGAAAGTTTATATAAATTAGATATCTAATAATCCACCAAATATGCCCTTAATCCATATTTTGTGTTGGTAGCCTAGTTCACTGACTCCTTAGATTAGGAGCTCATCTTCTTATCTTTTCAGAAACTAATGGCATGGTCCTTTTAACAAGGTAAATTCTTGTCTTGCTTAGATGGCGTCTCCCGGCTGTATAACCCCTTCTGCCCTAAACTATTGAGTTTAATGTCATTGTATTTATAATGATGCTCCCTGCCCTTATCCCACATTCCTTTTCCTGCTGTCCTTTCTTTGATGTAGGTCATTTTGTTGTCATACAGACTATATGCCAAATGTTCAGTCTGTGATGATTATTTTAGATCAAAGCTTATTTTCTATTGACATTGCTAAAAAGGTAGGACTTTTTTTTTTTTTCCTGTTGGTTCCACCATGAAAATAGCCATAAGGAAGCAGTAAGAGGTGAATTCTGTAAGTGATGGCATTTTTGTTGTTGTTGTTGTTTTTGTTGGCCTGCTTTTATTAATGATTTTAAAGACAGAGAAAAGAAAAGAGACAAATAGAAGGGGTGGGATTTTTTGTCAGACCATATCTCTATTAAAAGAAAACAAAATGAACTAAGTGAATCAGCAAAAAGGTCAGCAGGTGTTCATGGGAGTCCAGGAACTTCATATTAATTGACTTCATCAGATTTTTGAGTTTCTTTCAGAAACTTTCACCTCTAAGTGAGGTGAAAGTTTCTGAAAGTTTCTCTTTGCTCTAATGAGACTAACTTTTTTCATTTAAATTGTTTATTTGGTTAACATAATTAGGTTAAACATATTTTAACTACTTTCTTGGCAGAGCTGATGAAAGGACCATGAGCCCATATCTGTATTTTCCAGTCAGCAGATCCAGTAAAAGGTATTACTACTCCCTGCAAACCTTGTATTGGCTGCTCTTTGTGGTGGTAACAATTTGTGCAGAAGCGTGAACAAGCCAACAAAAAACTCTTGAGAAAGAGCAATGTGACATGCCTACATATTTAGAAGTTATACCTTATCTGTTCTACTGCTAAATATCTTATTTGGTTGTTTATATGTTAATATTATCAATAATATCAATAGCAATCTCTCTTGATTGTTGTGCCTTTCAACCAGAAAGCCTTCTAGTGTAGGCTAACCAGTCAGCACACCCACAGTTTGGAGCCTACAGGAGCCCATGCTGCCACTAACCAGCAGTGAAAAGGTCACGCATGGAATCCAGAGAAATCGATACTCCACTGGCAGTATAATAAAAAGGAGGACAAGCAGTAGCTAAAATAGGAGGAGAGCTGTATTTATTATAATGGATGCATATGAAATCATTTTTAACAAGAATCTCCTCCGTGTTTTCTCCCACATCCATCCAACCACTGTTCTTTACTGAGTGGAATAAGTTTATATGGAATAAGTTTCAGCCAGGCACAAATATTCTCCCATTATAAAACAGAAACTATGTGTTTCCTATATTTAGGAATTATATTATCTTATGTCAAACAGGGAGCAGTCACCCTGCTCTCCCTTAGAAAGGAAAAGTTTTGGGTTAAATAATAATCTTAGAAACCTAGGAACAATTGAAAACAGGAAATTAGAATGGAAATCATTCCAGACTCATTAGTACAATGTATCAGAACCTCAGTTATGGTTCTGATTAGCAAAGCTGTTTTGAAGTCATTGAGCCATATCCAGTTACCAAAGATAAGACTGTCATTCAAAATCCTCGTGGATTAAATCCAACCTCTGGACACTGGCTCAGTGATTACCACCAATTTACAATATTGATATTAATATTGACAGCTCCTAGGGTCTGCAGTTAGTGATCAGGAGACAGTACTAATTAGATGACAGAATATATATTTTAAAGTATAGTTTCAGAATTTAATTTGATACCAGAACAACCAAAAGAGAAACCAAATACTTTTTTTTTTTTTTTTTTTTTTTTTTTTTTTAATACACTACAATAGCAAGAGATGGAGTAGAAACTACAGAACAGCAGAACAGCAGCACATGCCAAGCTTGCAGGAAAGGAAGATCACTTGCCTGTAGCTGCCGAATGGCATTAAGATGTCACAATGCCTGGGGTAAGCTGTACAGAACCAGGGAAAGAAGCAAGAAGCTTTGCCACCTTTTGATTTTCCATTTGTTATGTGCCATCCATTTATGTCAGTCCTCAGTTACTTTGATTGGAATCAGAAGCTGCCTTGTGAACAGTGGAGATATTGTGTATAGAAACTTGTTTAGCTTTTCTTCACATACAGAAGTATCTACATTCTTCAAGAAATCCTCTAATTCAGAGAAATTTTACAGTGACATCTAGACTTAGTATAGTAGAAAGCCCTTCAGATCCTTTAAATTTTTTGTACCTTCAGTATATAAAATAAATCTAATTTTAAAAACCTACATTTCTTTTCAGCCATAGTTCCTTTGTACAAAATCTCTGTATGTGGAAAGCAAGGGTTAGACTTATTGCACCCACTTCACACCTGTTTGATTTGTTGAGCATTCCTTAGTGCTTTACAGAGCCAAATAAAGGGCTAAATTATTGCAGCTCCATGTGAAAGGTCAAGGGAGAAAAAAAGTCTATGAAGTGAATCGGGACAACTTTATTCTTGAGCTCAACTTTGCTTTCTTGGATTTATATTTTGTAAAAATACCTCATCCTGCTTCTATTTACTATTTTATATGATGTCATAAGTATGTGCGCAGTGTAAGGAGTCCTTGCTTTTAACTTTCCTTTAACAACAACATAGAAGTAGAAACTAAGTTAAGATGGTAAAGTTGCTTGACGAGCTACATTTTAAGTCCACTTCATATTGCTGTGCAGAATAAATGAAAGGTGATGATACTCTGAACATGAGAACAATACTGTCTTGTCAGAGAATATTTATGGATGAGTTGGTATGGGGAGCTGAGATTGCTCTCAATTTGTGATGAAATGTAGGATTTCTGTTTCAATTATTAACAGTCCTCAAGAAGAATCAAGGAAAAACAAGACTGAAAATGAAGGCTAAAGCTTTTGATTGGTTCTGTGATTTCTGTAAGGCTTACATGGCTGGCCCCCATTACTAAAGAATCCTGGGATGATCGGAAATTGAGCAATGATGAGATAGCTTTGTTTCTCTCTCCCTTTTCCTAGATGTCACCGTGTGGAGAAGTTAGCTATCCACTTTCAGTATTTCCATCATTCTGTCATCCGATGTCTCTTTAAAGGAAAGAGTTTAAGTAGTTTTGATGTTATCAAACATGGGAGAGCTATGTAACAGTATAGGTAGCATACTGAGGAATATTTTCACATCACCTTGCTTTACCCAGGTTATTACCAGTTTGCAGGAAGAGCTCCATTAGAACCAAGTATGGGATCATTAGGGTGATAATGTGGTCCAGCAGGGTAAGCTTTGGGTGGATGTCAGGAACCAGGATTCTGTTGGTTACTGACCTGTGAAGTAATCTTGGCCAAATCACTCTACATCTCTTTCTGCCTCTATAGCTCCAAATGTTTGTCTGCTATTTGGATGAAAGGAGGTGGTAAGAGGGAGGTTGCGCTATGCTAGGAATAATTATCACAGAACAAATATATGTTATTTGCTAGAACAGAATATTCTCAGAAATACGTTTTCAAAAAAATCTTAGAGAGGTTGGTTTTTGACTATAATTAAAACTTAGAGTTTCTGTCTCAGAACAATTGAAGTCTAAATACACAGACGAAAGGGAATGTGGAGGAGGTAGAGAAATAAAGCAGTCTGTTTCAAGGCTTATAGCAAGTCAGTGGCAAGAAGGATTCTTGCTTCTCTAACTTCATCAGCTGTCTATAATTGTTTTTTCTTCTGGACTACCTAGGTACTTTGGTTCAAAGTCCATGTTTTACTAATAATACATAATGGTATAATATGACAGATTTACTTCTTCCGCTAGAGAAGCTACTACAAAAAAAAAAAAAAAAAAAAGTATCTTTAAACAGATGATAATTTATCTTTGGTTGTTGGCTTCCTTTGTTCCCTACTTACTAAATATTGTTCATTAAAATATGTAAGGATACTTAATACCTTTTATCTGAGAATACTGAGGGATGTGATAAATATCAGTTAAACTGCAAATCACACTTGATAAGTAGCTTATAATTATCCCAATTTTATAGCTGGGAAAATAAAGCAGGGATGGAATTGTTTAATTTCCAAGTTTTTTATCTGACTGGTTTGCTAGCACCATAACACCTGAGTGTCCAGCCCTGAAATTCTGACTGCTCTTATGGTGATGCCATACATCTGAGAGGAAGCAATGGTCAATACTTCAGATGACATGATAACCTGTTGCATGCTATTACAGTGGAATACAGGCTTTTGTAAGAGGTTTAATGATACATCAAATTTTGCATTGGTCTGTAAAGCAAATTCAGCTTCAGATAATGAGCTGAATGCATGGCACTTAATCACGGACAATATGCAATTATATTAGCTTTGGCAGTTTATGTAAAGATAGTCTTGTTTATTGCATTTGTTCATGAAGGTATCTTTAAGAATGGAAATAATTTGCTGGAAGCACTGATATTGCAAAGAACTAATCTGTGTTTCTGTTGTTAAATAACAAGAATATCTTCTGCAAGTAAAAACCTTCCAAGGTGCTAGGCAGCTCTGAGGCACTGTCTATGTGACAAATGAGACTAAAAGGGTCCTCAACTGCCTCTTCCTGCTTCAGTGTTATATGTTGCATTCACTTTCTAAGATCATATTTTAGAAATCAGGAGAGAAAACTCGAATTCCAGATGATTTCAAGTCATAATAGATCTTCAGTTCAGTACAATCTTATTTGTGTATTGATATCTGCATACCGACTAATCAAAACAAGGGATGATAAAAATGCTTCCTAGTTCCTGTAACAACAACAGGTCCTGGAAAATTACTCAGGGCTAAAGTACCAATTATAGAAGTACTAATTTTTAAAGCAATGACTTGAGTAATTTTCCCTTCCCCCTCCTCCCCTTCCTCCTCCTACAGGACCAGGAGTCTTCCAGCTGCCTGATATTGTGTAAAAAAGACAGGGTCATCTAAATGTCACTTCTTTGCTGGGTTACTTAGCTTCTTTGCACGCTCCTTGAGGTTGCTAGGGTTTGGCATTTGGATTTTACCAATGTGCTAATTACAAAGGATTTCAATATCTCCAACAGTCAGATTTCTGACAGATTTCATTGTTGCAGCTGTGATATGTAATCATTGAAAGATTTGCCTGCTTCATAGTCTACCTCTTTATCAGTCTATATTCTGGTTAGAATACCCTGAAAGTTGTCCTTTAAAAAATTTATTAATGTACATTGTAAAACTCACTAAAAATGATGAAATCTGGAAAGTGAGGGTCGTGCATCAAATAATTTCTTAGAGTCTGAAATATTGTACAGATTCTAGCAGGCAAGGTGAAAAATCAGTCCCACATCCATCTTCCTAAGGTTTAGAAAAGAATCTGCTTTTCTTTTTGTTTTCTTTCTCTCAAAATATCTTGGGATTTTGAAACCTGTTATGTATGGAGTAGATTTATGTATCATTTTGGATTTATGGATTAAGGTCTCAGTTGAACAAATGCACTGTTTATCACTGTTTCTATATAGAGCTGATGATTTTTTTTTCTAAAAGTATCATTTGTTATCATATGTGCATAGGCCTTAGGTCTGTAAGCCTTGTACATCTGTCTCATTTTATTTGCAATAGTCATCTCTTGATTTTGAGATGATTATCCCCATGAGTAAAGTTCAGTTCATGTCAGGTAAACAAATCTGAGGTTTTCAAAAGTTTTTATCGAGTATAAGAAAAACTGGAGGGTTTTTGCAATAAAGATTTTTATGAAGTACATAAAATAGGCTTTGCCAATTGTTACCAAAACTGTTAAATTCTCCACCAGATCCAGCTACCAGATGTGGTAGCTTCAGGATTAGACCCTTGTCGTCAGGAAACATTGATCTCCTTTATACACTACTAGCGGTAGACTGTTCATGAATGTACATGTTAAAGATTAAATTTTCTTGGCAAGCAAGGTAGCCCAGGGGTTAAAAACATGTCTCTCAAAACATCTGCATGCTGGTGTCCTTCATGTTTCAGCATGCTATTTTCAGGATTATGCCACAGATTAAAGAGTTTTATTTTCCCATCAAAGTTCTATAACTAGAATCTTTTGGAATAGGAAACATGATCTGTATTGCTGACTGCTTTGGGGGATTTCTTTTTCTTTTAAAAGGGTTGAAAATGAAAGTTCTTTAACATCCACTTTAAATTGACACTCGATATCCAGTAAATCAAAATAACATTATAAATTTGATCTGTGGAAATCAAGATTAGTTTTAATGTTCACTGTCCCAATGCAAATTAGATTTCCTGTCTACAGAGTGACAGTTTCAGAGATATTACTAATGTGTATGTTGACATCCTACAAACTGGAACAAGATTTTGGCTAATGAAAGAGTGTTTATTTAATGCCTGTCAGTTCATACAGCAAATCTGCTATGCATTATTTGTTTAATTTCCCTTCTGTTTCACTATGTGGAGCTATAAGATTTATACTTCTCCTTGCAATGAGAAAAATGCAATGCCTGTTCATGCATCTCTGATACTTTGCTAAATTTTAAATGTAGCAAGAAGAAAAAAATTAGGAGTGAAGTAACTTTTTTTTTAATTAGAAAAGGATAGCCATAAGCTTAAAAATCTAGATTGTGAATTGAAAAAGTGGCATATCAAGCAAGCTGCGGAGATCTTGGGAAATATTTTTACCTCTTTGTCTTCATGTGCCCTTCCTCTATGGTATTTACCTTCAGTTCTTCATCAGCAGCCTGATTCTCCAGCTTGCAGATAAATGGAATTGCAGGTACTGAGCTGCTCAAACCAGCTCTGAACTGACTCTATCCTAGACGGGTTTATTAGCTCAGACTGTGTGATATGAATGCAGATGCACAGATGCTGCTGTCAGCTCAGATCTCTGTTCATGTGAGGCTGGGCCGAAGCCATTTAACCTACCCAGATATTAAGCCAGTTTAGGTGTGTCTGTGCCATGTAGGTTTGGGAAGCTTGGTACATCAGAGCTGCCTTTGGGCATTTGTCTGGCACTGTGCCTAAGCCTGCAAATATTCCTGGAAGCAGCCATACTGCAGGGCTGGGTACAGCACACAGACTGGCCTTTCGAGAACTTTCCCCGTCTGGAAGTGGTGTTGTCCTGGTATTTCCATTGCTTGGAACATTATAACCACGCATTGCTCTGAATATGGAGAGTATACTTTATTTAGATTGCAGACTCTGGAGTGAGGCTTCTTGTATATTTTGGCAGTGCAGAATAGTGTAGTAATACAACAGCTCCTTGAATATGGAATGGGCCCTTGTGCTATTGTAATACTACTAGTATTTTAGAAAGACATTTTTCATATATTTGCACTACAATTATAACTATGAAAATAATTGTAATAACAGAATTCCTTGAGGGTAAACAAGTAAGAAAAGAATTTGCCTTGTTAATAAGGGGAAAAAGGAAAGGAAAAAAAAAAAAAAAAGAAGAAGAAGAAGAAGTAAATTCTATTTTGAAAAAAACTTTAGCACCATGTTCTGCTAAAAAAAAAAAAAAAAAAAAAAGTGTGCTTGGAAGTATGCTTATTTTAAAACCAAGCACATAAATATCAGATTTATGATACAGAGAGACATGCAAGTTGGCGCAGGACATTTTGACATGAGTATTTTGAGTGCTGGCACCAAAAAGACCATTTACTGATCCAGATCTCAGGCTATTCTAGAAAATGTGCAATTAAAAGGGGTGTGTGATGGTGGAGGAGATGTAACTGATGTAGTGGAATCACTCTAACTCAGCTTGCTAACTTACTTTTGAAAGGTGGAGTAATTTACTGTTGTATGATGGCCATCAGCTCTTTAATGAAGCTAGAAGTAAGAACTATAAAGACTTCAAAAAAAGATAACTTAGTGGAGTTACTTCCCTGATACCATGAACTGAGAAGGAACAACTCTTTATAGTGAAGTAGCAAATGTGCAGCCTTGTGAGCCCTTTCGTTGAGTGATATGTACCATCAGTACAATGTCATCAGAGAAGGCTGCTGAGAATGCACAGGGTTGCCAGTGTCTGTTTTGGACAATACTCACTTTAATTACAGCTGCAAGTTGTGCCCTGGTACACAGACCACACCCTTATCACTGTCCTTTCCTGGGAATTGCCTATGCTGTTATGAAACAAAATAAAATTTTTAGTATGATGAAATATTTTTGCCTTGGATACTGTGAGCATTCTGTTACATGTAGAGGCCTCTGTGTATCAGATATAAGTTGTGTCCAGTATATGAGATGGATCTTTAGTGAGAGTACATTGCTGCAGCTTTGGAGTAAGTGGAGCTAAGCCAATTTGCACCAGCTCAGGATTTAGCTCTCACACTTCTAGTAGATGTTGAATTTATTGCAGATATATTTGAAATGCCAGAGGACAACTGGCTTACTAAAGATGCTTGTAGGAATATGTTTTGTGGTACAAGCTAGAGAGAAGAGAAAAACAATTTTTGTGCAAATAATGAAAAATATCAAACAGTATTGAATATTGTCAGTAGGAAATGTTTTGTAATAGAGAAATGCAGAGAAAGTAAAGCAAATACCTCGCATCGGTTGGTATGGATAAATTACTGGCTAAGAGGAAAAATTGTGTGCCAGTCTCCTGGTGAAAATGGTAAATTAAGTGAAGCATAGGAAAACTGTAGTGTAAATATTCAGAAACTCACGGTAACTGGGTGTTTCTGTGGTATAGGTGAATAGCCCCTCCTAAAAGCAATCCCTACCACTCTATATTTCATCAATCAAATACAAGTTCTGTTGAAAAAAACATCTATACAGAACAATCTAATGCCAGAAAGACATAGAGAATGATGTAAGAGGTCTTCCCCAGATTTATTTTTAACTCAAGCCAAAAACACAGGTTTGAATTTGTGTGTTGATATAAGTGGGTGTGTATTAACTTCAGGCAGGTTGAGTGACATTCGTAAAGGGCTCAAGTCCAAACTAGATGTCTCAATCCAGCAAAACCATGGGTGCAATAGCTAGGCATGTGGTGGCATGCATGGTTCTCTACCCGATGAGCAAAATGGGAGAGAGTTTTTCAAAGCTAAAACATCAGGTATTTCTGTATTCTGAAGGCAGCCTGTAGGGTGTGAAACTGGGAAAGGATGGGCACACACAGGGTTTTCTGAATGTGCCCCATTCGCATTCAGGTAATTAAAGCATGGACATTCAAGGTCATGAGAAAGTAGCTTGATGATGTACAGATTTGTGAGTATATTTTTAAATTGCAATATATTTACTGTTCTCATGGCCCCCTAGATTTTAGAAAATTTGAAGGTGAAAGAAATATCTAAGCAATTGCTGCCTTTCCTTTCCCTCTCAACAGGAGACTATGTGCCCATACAGTTACTGGATGCACTGACCTAATGCATAGAGCTAGATTAATGTGAAAAGATTTGGTCTCAGAGTGGACTTGGAAATGGACTTTGGAAATGGTCCACTTGGAAGTGGACTTTATCCCAATCATTACAGTTTGGTCTTCAATACATCTCCTTTTTTAGTTCAAATTTTGTGTAGGATAGAGGTTCTTGTAATAATATACAACAGGTTCCCACTGATAAAACAGCAAGAACTCATGTCATTAGTCCTTTGGTTCTGGTAAAAGCCTTTCCACTTAGAGAATAAAACAGCACTTAATCATAAGCATATGTCTCAACCATTTAACGGGGACTTGGTGCCACCTTAAGTTTGCAAATGCTTTGCCTTCTTCATATTCATCCAAGGTACAAAACTGATAGAATTTAAACCAAACGGTGTAAGAGAAAAAACAAAGTCAAAGAACAAAATACGGGAATACTTTCAATAATAATAATATTAATAATAATAATAATAATAATGGTAAAACTGGGATGAAAACCTTTAGGAAAAAAAAAAAAAGTGCCTTTTCCCAGCCCAACCAAATCATTTTATCTGTGCCTCATTCTGCTCCTCCACAGACTATGGAATTCAAGTACTTCACTGAAGTTGAAAAGAACCACAGATTACACACAGAGATTAAATGAAAACACACAGATACGCGTAAAATCCATTACTATAATTGAACTTTGAGCTACTGGACTTGTCAGAGATGTATCCTCCCCATTCCAGTAGCACGTCTAAATTCTCCCGATTCTCCAGAACTATTTCTTATTCTGCAGGATGTAAGAGGCACATTCTTCTCCCAGTTTCTGTGAAGCAATAGAAATACTAAAAGGATATTTTCACTGTCAGAGTTCCTCTCGCTGGGCAATGAGATAGACTGCAACTATACCAGCTTAACTCTGATATTAAATTATACAAGAGATACAGAAATATATTTCAATAACTGGTGAGGAATAAGATGTGTTTGCAAATTATTTCTGTCTTCACAGGGAATTTCAGAGCATTTTTTGCTTGTTTTGCAGTCTGAACGTAGTACATAGTTGTGTACACTTTTAAATGGACAAACTGAGAATGATGCATGTTTTCTGTGAAATTCCACAGCAGATGAGCAGCAGAGACCGTGACTTCAAATTGTGTGAGTTGTTAAGGCCCCAGCAGTAGCTCAGTGCAGCATACAGAGCTCCATGACAATCATTGTCCTCTGATGAACACTATGCAGCAGACATTTCATTTCCCTGCCTTGACATAGCACTTACGTTCTTCTGTTAAGTAGCCCTAATTTATTTTCATACACTCATATTATTGCAAGGTATAGAAAAAGGTGGAAATTAAAATAAAAAACAGATACTGATTTGGGATAAAGAAATATAGTTGTTTGCACTACAAAATCCCTAGCATGAAACAGTGCAATTTGTTAATTGATGGTAATGGAACAATAGCTGCTCCTGCCAAATGACATAAATGGGCAGATTCTGAAGTGTAGCAGCTACTATTAATTTCCCATTTCAGATTTTCTGTACCTTTTACTTCTTAGACTCTCTCATGGCTGCAATTTAAGGACTATTAATCATGGTAACTAGGTAGAAACGTTTCTTGTGTTTTTAAGAAAAGAAAATACATAGTTAGACACTCATTTTTTATGCATGTTCTGGTTGGCTTTATTTTCTAAAATATAGTTTTCCAGTCATTGTTTTCTTGAAAACCCCTCTTTTGGGGATGGGCAATTTCACGGGTTATCACCTTTCCTTTTCTTGTTATCCTCTAAGTGGTACTTTCTTTGCTGTGGGCAGTGTAACAACTATGCTCTGCTCTACTTGTCATGTCCCATTTGCTGCCACCCAAATCAAAAGCAAGTGGTTTGGCACATCTCTAAGACAGCTTTTTTTTTTTTTTTTAAAAAAAAAAAAAAACACTTCCAAGGACATAACTAGACACAGTGCCATTCCCAGGAACCAGGCTGCGTTTCAAAGCCCATTTGCTTTATTTTATGTGCTGCTTCCTGCTCTTTTCACATTTTTCTCTCTTTTGTCTTTTAAGCCTGAACTGTAGAGATTCTCAGGGACACATTATAACTTTCCTCCCAGGTGAGATCAAAGGGGGTCTGCTAGAGGCCTGGTTGTCTCTTTTTCTCTTAAAAAAATAAAATAAAAGCAAACTTTCCAACATCTGTTACAGCCAGCACAGATGTACATACATTGTAGTATGTTTGAGGACTTAAGATAACTTTCTAAAGCTGTTTTCAACACCTTCCCCTGCCCTTGATAGTTTATTTTAAGGGATCTCAATGCAGAATCTGAGTTTGTGGGTTATGGCAGAAGAATCAATGGGGAAGGTTCTTGAATTCTTATTTCCAGCTTCTGTGTTGCTGTTGAGATACTAAAATCTGAAGTACAAGAAAACCGATGTCTGTTTCGTTATAAGATATGCAATGGAATGGAAAATATTCACTGATTTTGGGAACTCCACTGTTAAATTCAGAATAATAGCTCAGTATCTCATAGATGTGTTAACTGGGAAAAGCACATTTTTATGGCTGCTTTCCTGAAAGTTTCATCCCATTTTCCTCTTTCCATCATTTTTACTTCCAATTTTAAAGATTTTCAGTGTCAAGGTGAGCTCTTTTAGTTAGGAATAGGTAACAGATACAGGGTCTTCTGATTTTCACAACCTCCACACTAAATTAGTCCATTTCTCCTATTTATCATTTTTCACATTTTCCCACTGCCTTTTTCACATTTTCCCACTGCCTTTTTCTTTTTTTCCTTGCTTTCTACTTAACATTCTGATTTCATGTGATTTATTTTTGTTCTGTATGGAATAACTTCTTCCTCAGCAGCCAGCTCTGACCCCCAGTAACACAAATGTCCCATACCAACATGGCTAAGTTAGCAGCTTCCAGTCCCAAATGGAGTCATCAGAAGCATAGTTTGTGCTTGCCGGTAGTGAGATAACAAGCCAATTAACCTCCCTACTCACAAAGCTTCCACTGAAGTTGCAGAGGTGTTCAAGAAACTTGAATTAAGTCTGTTTTAAGGACGTGATTCATAGTTCCCCATATTTGTTTAGATATAAATTCAACAAACAAATGAACACCTATCTCCTGAGGTGACCACCTGTGTCACGTTCCTAAAAGTAGCTGTCGTGGGTGAAATGAATTCTAAAACACACCACCTCACATCAACATAAGCACAAATTGGCTAAACCAGACTCGCTTTAATGCAGCTAAAGATCCCTACCTGGTTTATCCACCACAGAAGTGTAAAAGAAAATATGCTGAGCAAATACCCCAAAGGATTTACAGTCTGTCACTGAAGTAAAGAAGTGAATGCACTTTATGACAACTATGCCAATAGATAGAAGGAGGGAAAATATATGTCTGCTAGATATGGAGATCACCGCAGAGTCTGTAGATTGTTTCTGCAGAGGAAAGAGAAAGGGGAGATGGTGAAACCCTGACTTTGTTGTCAGCATAAGTTAGCAGGAGAGAGGGCATGGAGACTGACTTGAGAGGAGATTAAGGGAACCTCCAGGAGAGAGGGTGAGGAGGGGAGGAGGAAATGAAGTAGGAGATGTAATTGTGCCCTCACCTACACAGAGCCTTTAACCAGTACTTGATTTTAGGGCAGAAGAAAATGCAATTGAATGAAAGGATTGGAGAAGGTGGGAAAAGACACAGTCAGAGCAGCAAGATCTTAAGATAGCAACGAAGTCTTGGGGTGACTTGAGTTGAGGAGGGCAGAGGAGATGGCTACAGTACTATATTTATTTCTTCCCTATCATTAGAGGTCATGTGGGTGGGTGTGTAACGTCATTTCTCTTAGCGCTTCTCTTCAAAACCCCATCCTTGGCTTGTAGCATTTGTCTGACTTCCATGTAAGATCAATAACAAGAACAAGTTCCTGCTGGACTTCATAAAACCTCAGGAACATCTCTTTTGGAAGGGTCAAAACTCTGCTGGGGAAAGAAGGATAGGAGTGTAGTTTCAATTTTATGTTCTGTTGTTCCTCTGTAGGATCAGCAAAAGAGTGTTAGTTTGGTGAGTGAAATTCTGGAGAATTCTTTTTCCTATCTATGTTGCTCCATTTGGGAAATTTGTCATTTTTATTAGGCATGTTGCATGGTTGTCCACTTTCAGAAAGGCACAAAATAGATAAAGCCAGAATACCTTACAGAAATTCCAAGGGAATTCTTCTAATTTTGCAGAAAATTGTAGTAGCTGACCATTATGGATGAAGTGGTGGTAACTGTGGGGCGTGTTGTGTTATCTTTTTTTTCGTAGTATTTTTTCTACTACGTTATCAAAATGTGTATAACAAAACTTCAAATTATAGCTTCCCAGCTTAGAAATACAGATATGTTTTGAAGGAGAATGTAGTGTGTGAATTCCTCTCTCCACTTTATACTTCCTCCCTTTCCCTGCCCCCCCAACCCCTCCCCAGCCCCAATGTGGACTTGTACAATTTTTTATTTGAGATTTCTTTACCACATTATACCTCAGACTGCATCAGACAGTTACTTCAAAGTTTTATTTTGTGCACTACACTAGATTTGTTTGTTTGTTCTGCAGCCAAATGCAAAACCTTCCCCAGCTGAGACGAGTTTAATTGAGGATCATCCTCCTGAACCCTCTTTGGAGATTCTGAAATTGTGCACTTCTATACACAGGGAACATAAGGTCAGACAGCACAAAAGTTGTTTGTTTGCTTGTTTGTTCGTATACTGCTTTTCCTATGCATCTGACAAAAAATGTATATTATTTTATTCAATATTGAGTTACCTGATCAGAGTATCCTGTCAGCCTGAAAAGGAAAATGCATGGTAGGAGTACCCTCAGTTTCAGCCTCTTCCTTGATGTACACCAAAGGTTCCCCATAGAATACCTGTGGTAACTACTTTAATAACATTTCTGGCAAATCTGTTAGTGAGCTGAGCAGGGATCTTCAGCATACAGGTTCTGGGAGAGAATGCAGTGAAGCCAGTTTTGCTTGTCTTCTGTTTGAAGCTGATGGAATATAGATAACCAAATTTTGCTCTGTTTCTGAATGTTTCTGAATTCTTACCCACATAATTTCCCCAAATTCTCACCTGTATAAAGACAAGAAGGGTTTACGTTGTGTATACCTAAGAACAGAATTTGGCTTCAAAACTTTTTAGACACACCTCTAGATCTTTTCCCTTGATACTAGTCTCCATGTGGCTGGCAGTTATTGAGATGACAGTTCATGGAAAAGGTGTTCCTGGAGAGCCAGGATTCCTGAGTGCGGGGTCTCACAATAGCCATAAGAAACCAACCATTACCTGTATGTCCAGCTGGCATGTTTCCATTTATGTGAATATAATTGTTGAAGAAAGACGTTTCAACACAGTTCACCTGAGTCTGGGTGCTGCACTTGGGACTAAGCTTGTGAGTATGTCAGCTTCGGTAGCCCGTAGCAAACACAAAACAGTGGAGCCACTATTGCTATCTGCCTTTGATTTCTTAGAGCATGAGATCAGGTACTCAATTACAGCTGGACTGACTGGAAAGCAGCTTTTGGCACAAGTCCAAACTGAAAAAGCTTGTTCATGCTGTTCTGCCAAAGCATGTGTTATTGCAGCATATATTTCTGATAAAATGAGAATTTATATTTATGCAAAATGTTGGATGTTATGGTCAGAATAAAAGAAATCTGTAAGAGGATGGAAGTAAAGCAAGGCACTTATAAAAAGAAGCTCAGTATGAAAGGAACTGTAATTTCAGTTGCCATTGATACTCATTACTAAACTAGTGATAAACTCATCTGTTCAGGAAATAAATGTTAATGCACTTTTGTAATTTAAATGAGAACTTGTAATATGGAAAACATGCTTCCCACTCAGATCCTTGAAGGTTTGCTTTGAAATGGGAGTCCCCTGTGATGCCTACTTCATTTTCTTTTATTGTTAAAGTGTTGTGTCACTGATGACATTTCTGCTGAATGTGGCCCAATTATAACATTGAACATCTGCACAAGGATATATCTTCCCAGGGGGATTATGGGAAACAAGCACATTGGTAAACAAAAGAGCAACTGAAATTATTTGTAGAAAATTTAGTCACTTTGTTGGATGCCAAAGGTTGAGGCTTACAAACAAAACATTTTTTTCCTTTTATAAGCAGATCAAACATTAAGGAAAGCAAGCTTTTATAATAAATACAATGAAAAAGATGTGGTTTGCACTCTACTTTTAAGAATAAATGGGTGAGTGGGTGGGGGGGGGCAAACTGCTTTAAGATTTAAAGTATGGGTTTGTAATATCCTTATTAGCACCATATAGGGCAACTTTTAATTTATTCTTTCTGTGCAGTAAATGAAAATCTACTAAAATGCCCAGGATCATATAAGATAATATATAGACGTAAATGTCATGTATTCCAACTAAAGTTAAACCATATTATCTTGGTGCCAAGGTTCTGGATATTTAACAGTTCAGTTGATGTTTTAATTCCAATTATGGCTTTTGTGGTCAGACGCTGAAATGATTATGCACAAAATTCCCATCCAAGTCGGTGGGAAACTCATGTGTGCAAGTTTTGCAGGCTTAAGGCTATAACCACATGCAGGCTATTTCCAGTACAACTTTTCATTTTGCATCTAGACCTTTGCAAGAAAAACTGAGGACAGGTGGTGCTTCTCGCTCTCTCCCACTGCTACTTGACCTTAGGGTAAAAGTACAGACAGAAGACAAGGATATAGTCCAGCCAGTCTGTGCTGCAGGGACCTTTGAATATTCTGAAAGATTTCTTCTGTCATTTCATCTCTCTGGTGGTGGCTGTTTGAGCAGTCCCCAGCCCATCTTTTCTCCTTCAGTATTTAGTCACCTTAGCTTCAGACACCTCTCCTGCCTTCCTACTGTTCTATCCCTTTTCTCTCTTTTTTTTTCTTTTGTATTTCCTTCTGGCTAATTTCCTGTAAATTGACACAATCAGTAACCTTGAAAACCTTGGTATCTGCTGCATCACACAAGGAAATACACTTAAGTAGTACAGACTATGCAGCAGAAAGAACAGGAGCTGCCCACTACTGCTTAGGGCAGTGGGATCAAGTGTTGCTTGGGGCTGCCTTAATAACCCGGAATCATACTTATCTACAGTAATGGTCTAGTCTGATACTTCCAAGAACTGGTGTGTTTCCATTCACATTTTTTTTCTTTAATGTTTTGCTGGATTAAACAAAATACCTTGATTCCACTCTGACAGTATTTAAAATTTTGAATTAATCTGATTTATTTCTTTAAATAAATTGATCTCCAATAATTGCCCAGAAAGTTATAATTTAGAGTGTTAATGTAAGACCACTGCTGTGGAATGTTATTCTGTAATTTTTACCTAGTAATTCTTATGAAAGATATTAACCATTAAAATGAATGGGAGGGATTCTGTCACACTGGAAGTATTCTGTTATTACTTAATGGATAGATATTGAATGTCTCAGTTTTATTTTGATTTATCTCAACAATATATCTGTCTGCAGCTCCCCCTCCTTTCCCGCCCCAAAGTAAATAGACCTGCTGTTGAAATGAGAGAAGGTATCTTTCTACATCTTCAAAATAAAACTAAAAATACCTGCTTGACCTGTGGGTTTTAAGACAGCTTGCAGTTGTGGTTAACACAAGCCCCCCTGCTGAGATCAAAGTCTGGCCCCATCCTGCTTGAAACACTGCTGTCAGTACCTTGTTGTTAGGCAAAAAGTAGAAGAGTGTTCCCCTCTGCTGTGGAAAAGCAATGTTTATTTGATCTTGGGCCTCTTTTGAATAATTTTGCTAAATTTAATTGCTCTTGATGTTTTACCCAGTATATCATGGGCTTTTTCAGAAGTAGCTCTTTATGCAATGCGTGAAGCATCAGAATACAGTAAGGACCACTTCAAATATCTCTCATCAAGGCAAAGAACTCTAGATAGGTAACTGCAGATCAATCTGTATAAACCCTGCATAAACACTAAAGCTCTTTTAAGTTAAAATGTATTTTTAAAAACCCTTACGTTATGAAAGGTGAAATACTTTGTAACTATTAAGAGAGTTATCATGAGAAAAGGAGTAGAGAGGTCTCTTTAATTCATGGGTTCCTGTCAATTTATGATGAGATTAAATGTACAACGAAATCCTTTCTAGTATATTACTATACACAGAGATTTAGTGTCACAGAAATGTAAATTTCCTGTATGTCAAATGCCACCTAAATGAGCAATGGTTCTAACATGAATGCTGCTGCTGCTGGTATGCACAGCTCAAGTGAAATCAAGAAACTTGACTGCTGTTTATAATCATTGTGAAAGACTCTGACTGCAATGGACTGTGACATTTGGCTGCTACTCACATGTCTGCTGGTATGCAAATAACTTACAAACTTTGCAGCATGTATGTTAGAAGTTTCAGGATGAAACTATACCTGAATGACAGCCTGCAGTTATTTTTCAAGTAGAAATTTTGGAAAATATTGTCCTCTTCCAAAGTTCATTGTTTGCTTGATGAATGCCATAATCTCTGTATTTTAGGTCATTACAGTTATTTAAAATCTCCTCTCCATGATACTTAAACACCTCAGTTCATTATAAGTGTATGTACTTGGGTGTGTGCTTGTATCAAGTATGAAATCCCATGAAATCTGTTGGCTGTGCCTAGGGAGATCTGCTTACACAGTGCTGAACAGGATGCTGGGCTAGAAGAACCTTTCCTTTACTCTGAACCAGGGTGGCCACTTGGATTTTGAGCTGTGTTCAGAGGCCACAGCAGTAGATCTATTGCTGCTTTGGGACCTAGGGGAAAAATCAAACTTTTCCCTGCACTAAGCCTGTCTATTTAATGAGTAAAGGAATTAAGATCAATGGAACTAAAAAGCAACATATCTAGAGTAATTCCCTAGAGCCAGGTGCATCATTGCTCAGCCTTTGTACAGGAATTTGCTTCTGTACAATACAGAAGAGCTTTTCACCTGGTACCATGAATATTGGACTAGTTTCTTAAGTGGCTATTTTTAAAGGGTTAATTTTTGGAAGACATGAATTCCCCTGCTACTTCCATAATCACTGGAGGAAGATAGGCTGCTCTCAGTGATGAATCAAGGCAGGGGCTTCTTAGGCTGAAGTTTACGGCTCCTTTCCACTATTCAGTGCATGAGCTATGGAGTTACCCGCTGTACAGAATTGAATGTTGTTCTGAGGAGATGAAGTCATAGTTCCCAGAACATGTTAATAAATTTCACCTTTCTTTCTTATTTGATGGGATTTTTATAAAGACAGAGCTCCTCCACTCATCATCCTTAGCATTTATTTCTACACTAGATAGAATTTTTGATTAAAATGATGACTGTGATATATTAAGCCAAAGTTCAGTGTGAAGAAAAGCTTTATCTTGTAAGTGTTATGGTGAGTTGCTTTATTTCTAGGTTTTTCAAAGCTCCTCCCAAAACCTTTTTGGTTTAAAGACTTTAAATTCAAAACATTTATTAATAATGTAAAGGATTGCTTGTCGCTCAAATGCTATAAAGAAACTCTGAAATCAAATTGAAATAGTTTCTTAATCAAAGCATAAAAAAAAAGTAACTTTGATACAAGCTTTGGTGGTGGTTTGTTTGTAAAACACTTAAAAATAAATCCATGTCATAGTCAACCCTCAATATATAAATTTGCAATCCTTCAGTTGGTCACTGAGGATTGTGCAAAGTACAAAATTTTTAAATTTCCATAAACTGTTTACAATTCTAGTATTGATTTATATGTGATTTTCAATGTATCACGTGTCAAGCTTTTTTAAAGTCCCTCAGTTCTTGGTGCTTTCAAATTTGTGGTATCTGGGGTGAAACGTCTTCAGAAGCAATGAAAACCTCTAGCTTGAGCAGAGTTCCTAAAGACTGTGAGCATGTTGCTCTTTATGAAAGTGATGCTTTTGAAAAATACATTTTATTTATGTGTAAAATAAGCACCTTGGCCAAAGAGCAGTAAAAAATATCTAACTTAGTATTTATTAAAGTGTCTGAGAATCTTCGGTCAAGGCAAGCGCTAAAGTGTACAGAATAGTTCAGTCTTGTTAGTACTCTTGCTGGTCAAGTCCTTCCCCTGGGAGTCATTAAGTTTGTTGCTGAGACTGCTTGTTAGTATCAGGTTACAAGAAAACAATGTTAAGACAACCTCAAGAAAAAGGTGGCTGACAAAATATTTTCCCTTGGTGGAAATGGGCATCAAATTACATTTCACTACTATTTGTTTGCTTTGGAGAGGAGGGCTAGGGATTTTCACCTTGTCCTTAGGGCAGCAATTTGCTCACCTTACACTTTCTAGTACTGAAAACATTTGTTCAGATTACTGTGTTTTCATTTGATTTGTTCTGTTGTTTATATAGAGATTGCTTTTCAGTAAAATCCAATATGATTATTGACAGAGTTTGTCCTGTTCTATAGGCCATAGCAAACTGCCTGAAACGTACAGCAGAAAATGGGTTCTCTTGTTTGCTTTAGGTCACTAACACTCCTGCTCAAAGTCAGTTAAATGAACATAAATGCCAAGGCCTTTGAACAGATCTCAGTGTGATTGCTGAACCCCAAAACACAGTACTTGGAGAAGGATCTAAATGTACTTAACTGACTCCAGGCTTCTGAGCAAAATAAGTACAATTCTGTTTTGTGGCAGTGGCAAACTACATTACAGGGGACAGAAAGAAGGGAACGTGTCTGGCAAGGAAGCTGGAAAAGATTTTGAAGTATTTTGTACTTTTTAATTTTTATTAACTCATTTTGTGTGCGTGAAATTAATTGGCTTGTGTTGGGTAGTCTGTGCAGAAGGCAATACAATTGTTGCATAATTTAGAAGATTTATTTTGCTGTCTGAAAAATAACTTTAGTGATATCCATGGATAAGAAAAATAATCTGACTCCTTATTCCAATTAACATCCTGATCCTTCTGCAGGGGTATGTCCATCAACATAGGGTTGAAGATTTTAAGTTCTAGTGGTTTTGTAATATAAATATTAGTGTAAAGTTGTAAGTAATATTACACTCTCCTATTAATTGATTGATGGATAATAGAAAGAGGTTTGTTAGCTAAGAAAAAAAAAAAAAAAAGTATGTGTTCTTTGGAAGTAAAGTAATCATTGCCAGTTTTTCTAGAAACCAAGCTTTGGAGTTTGGATTCCTGAACTATCTCCTGACAACTGTCTAGCTTTCAGCAAATAGGGAGAAGTTTAAAATTAATTAATTGAGCACTTTTTTACAACAAAGCACTCCAGCCATGTCCCAGCCCCTCAGATGCTTGGCAGCATTAGGGCACTTGCTGCCCTCTCACCACATGACCTTAAGGAGGAACCCAGGTGTCAATGCTGGGAAGAAGCTGTGCTACTTGCATTTTAAGTCATGATCAAGAAACCAAGATGCACTTTAGAAGTGGTTGGAGTGTATTTTGTATATAGACAAAGGAATCATGATCAAATCTACTAGTTTTGGGTCTGGACTGGATGTGAAACTACTTCCCCATTCTGTGAAACTTTTTCTGAACATGTTATGCCATATTAGCTCTAGTTCTCTCTCTTCACATTTCAAAATTCTGACTGTCCCAGGGACCACTTTGATAGCCAATCTTCAATGTAGAATGAAATCTTTCTATTAGATACACAATAACTATAAGAATAGCTTACTACTTACCTTAGTTTGGAGGGAATTACTTTTGAGGTTGAAGGATCATTTTCAGTTACATAGTGTTGTTAATACTTAGTAGAGATTATATTTTAATCGTAAAAATGAATCATTATGCATTAGGTAAGGCATATTACTGGGAGTTTAATATGATGTAAGTAAATTAAAATAAAAATGCTGCAATACATTGCATATAGTTCTGTTGAACATAATGACAAAAACTCTTTAAGAACTGCTGAAAATATCTATTCTGGTCCAGCAACAGTTTAAACTCCAAACTGGCATTTCATGCAGATTTTTAATTTAATTTCTGTCTCTACTTGTGACCCAGGATCATTGAAGCATTAGCTGCAAGAGCAGTGGAAATCCTCAAAATGAATTTCCACCACCAGGCTTCCTGTTTACACCATTCAGGGGTAGTTACAGGTTGTTAACAGGTAGTTGCTGTTCATGGGTAATGGTACAATTGAGTCACCTCAGTGTGGTTCTCAGCCACTTAAAACTGTCGTAAAATCACCAAATAAAAGGATGATCAAAACATTGTAGCTGACCCTGCATGACAGTGTCACTGCAGCATTTGCAACCAGTACTATAGAATGTTATGTATGAATATATAATATTATGTACATATATATATTTGGAATAGTGCAAAAGCGATGTTCCAGTTACAAAACCTATAGTTCAGACCAGGTTGGGATCATAAAATAATCAACTATGTTTGCTCTCCTTGAATATTCCTATAAACCATCTTGATATGCCTCAGCAAACAGGCATCCAGCATTTTCACTTTTTTTTTTTTTTTTTTTTTTTTTTTCTTGAGAATCACAAGTCATTAAAGCATCACAAATTAAGCACACAAAAGTGGAGATATTCAGAATAATTAGAAATCCTTTGTCTGTCCTTCCTTCCTTCCTCCCTCCCTTCCTTCAATTTCGATACATATAGGCAGGTGATTTCTTTGTGAGGGCTATGACACATGCTCTGCTGGATCTGTATGGTTTTATTTTTTATTTTGCATGAAAAGCTTTTAATTGTCATTGCACTGAGTGTTGTATAAGCCAATGATAAATCAAACTAATATATTTAAAACTACGCATTAGAAGGTTTTATAGCTTAAAAGAAATCACAAGGAAGCATGACTGCTGACTTTTTATCACCTCTCCTTTGAGACTTGGTTTATTTTGTCATTGATGTGAATCATGTGGTACAAAACAAGATGACCTGTTTTCATCCTTGGTATAATTCCACTGAAGTAAAAATCCGTATGCTAGGAATGAATTTGTCCCTATGTAAAAAAGGTCTTCATTCTTCCCAAGAGAAGATTGAAACTGGGTTCTGTCTGTTTTCATCAACTCTCTTTATCTCACATCAAGGGTAGCTGATTGAACACAAGGAATTTCTAATATGAGTCACTTGTCATTCAAGCTCTTCTGGTTGAATATACAGTGTTTCTAGCATTCTCTGACAAACTGAAAATTACGTTGTTTAGCAGGCCCAGGGACTGACTGTAAAGTTGCCACATGACTCACACATGTTCATTTTCTGTTGGTAACAAACAAGACTGAAGTGATTTTGAGGTTTGAATATAAACAAAATCTTAATTATGACATTTTCTTCTTCTAAATATATTTGTTGTATTGGGGTGAATCTTCCATGTTTCATTTAGGGAGCTCTTAAAACATGTATTCAATAACATACCAGGAATAACACGCAAGATGAGAAGGCTTTTAGATTTTATCCTGCCACTTCAACATGAAGGGATTTATGATTGGCATATACTTCAGAATACAATTCACTGCAGAGATCTTTCAGCATGTAAATTATAGTTGTTGTTTTTTTTTTTTTTGTAACATATGCTAGCCATTGAAGTAATGGGCACTGAAGTCATGGGCATTAAAACATTTTCTCAGTAGCTTCCATATATACATAACCATTTCACAACCATTTTACATTTTAGCAGATTATGCTTGTCATACAAAGTGGAGTTCATGTAGCTTTCTCTGTGATTTCTTATCACAAAGATTCTTGGCTTGTAACTTAAAGGTAGACTTTTATTTCTAGGCATTGGTAGTGGAAATAGTAGAGGCAGAGAGGGACCTTTTTTTCAATGGCAGTACAAGAGAAAGCAAGAAGCAGGAAATATCTAACATGGTTGCATTCATTTTTCCCTGCCACTTTTCCATCATTTTCATCTCTCAGTGTAGTGACAATCCTTGCAAGAGCATCTCTCTTAAAAAAGCTGCCACTGCTGCTTGCTATAATCAGACACCATCACAGTCCAAAAGGGATCTTGGTTAAAGTTGGTGGGTAAGAGAATCTTTCAAAATGTTCACTGTTGTAATATATTTCAATTTCAGTTCAGCAATTTATGAGTAAAATAAAATATCTAAATTCAATTAAGATGGTAAACCCTCTAAATTTGTAATAGATCTGACTTATTATTATTATTATTATTATTATTTTGTGTTTTCCTTGAGAACAGCATTTGAAAGAGCAGATGTGAGGGTCATTATCTTAATGACACCACAGAAGTCTGGGCAGTCACAAAGGCTTTCTCACATAGTCAAACTGTCTTGGGAGAATCTAATTTGCTGTTGAGGTATAATCCCAAACAAATGCTTTTCATTAAGGAGCTGCATGAAACAGTATCAGTCTAACAAGAGGACTGGGCCTTTGAAATGTAAACAAAGTAGCTCCTCAAGGTAACATCCATTGACTTTAATTGAATCTGCCTTGAAAACAGCAGTTTCCTTGGCAGAAGAAAACAAACTTTTACTGGCACACTGCTTCACCTCCCCACTTTTTACTTCACCAAATTTGGTATCAGGGGAATTTGTAAGAAAAAGAATACTTTTTCTTAATGTTATAAAACCTTATACTGCTATCACATTTGAATTTAGCTTAACAGTGGCAAGATGTTTATACGTGGGTCTGAACTACATCAGTCTTCTGTTTCGATATAGATGATGTGCCTTTGCCATGTCACCTATTCAGTGGAAGCCAAGCACATCTTGGGCCTTGTACAGCATATGCTAGGAACCAAGGGCATATTATCTCCAGATACCAGTTATGACTGTATAATGCTTCAGTTCTTGATTTAGCTTAATGGATTCGTGCTAGAGGTGATAGCTTGGTCATCTCAATACACCTCCCTAATATAACCATAGCCTCCCTTTTTGTAGCTATATGTGGAAGTGTATCAGAAGGTTATGCCATGTCTTGCAGAGGTTGTATTTTTGCTGAGTTGTCAAGACAGTGCGCCACCCAGCACTTTTGTTTCAGACCTTGGAAATCACAGGGGAGAGCCAACCAAAAAATAGATTTCCTACAGATGTGAATAAACTGTGATTATAAGCCACCAGACTCAACTCTTAAACTCTGTAATCAGTAACTGCCATGCATTAACACATTGTTCATTAACTGCTTGTAATTTGAACTTGAATGTAAAAGCATGTATGCTTTCCACACAGTGTGCTGTGCAAATGTGTGCTCCATTTCAGGTGTTGCAGACTTACAGTACCAAAATAGATTTTTGGGCTAGATAGAGAAGAAATGTCTGGTTATGACAGCTATTATCTTCAAGATCAGAATATTGTATTACTCACTGTCACGTTATGAAGATTGTTTGGCGTAGAAATGTATTTACTGAGAGCACATCTCTGCTAACAGACTGATCCAAAGCCTTGTAAAGTCAGGGGAGAGGATTTGACTTAGAGCAGAGAGCAGATTTTAGAAAAGCCCATCACATAGTAAAGAGGAGTCAGTCCCTAGAGTTGTGTGCGCTGTGCAACACTGGCAGTTGGGAGCCCCTACTTTTTTCCTTCCCAAGTTCTTCTGGCTTCTTTTCCTTTTTTCAGTTTCGATTTTCTATTACACTTTCCAGCATCACAATAAAAGTTTCACTGGAAATACAAACATTCTGTTTGGCAGATGAGGCCCTTAATGCAGCAATCAAAGAAACGGTTTTGTAAAAGGAATTAGGGACAACTGGAGGCAAAAGATTCCATCATTGTTGATAAATGTATGTTGAATTTCTCTTAGAAAGAAAGTCTGTTAAATTTAGAAATTGGGAAATGCAAAACATTGCACTCTAGGAAATACAGCTATAGTGTAGAACAAGACATTACATAAGAGATTCAGCATCTCGAAGTAAAATGCTATTAATGGTTGGGATGTATTATGGAAAATGTGAAAACAACTCATCATTAGAAGGTGTGTTTTCCTAGTGTTCATGATAAAATGTTCAACTAAGTGGAAGTGATCTAGTTGTGTAGTCTTTCACTGGATATTCTAGTAAACCTGTTCGTCAATCTTCCGGTTTTAATAAGTAGCATCACCTTAAAAAGTTCTGAAATTCTGGTCCTGAATATTGTTTTTTGTATTTTTGGGGGGGGTAAAAGCTTGTTTTACTTTTTGGAGAATAATCACTAAAGTCAGCGAAGAGCCTTTCAAAGTGCATTAAATTAGATTTAAACCTGCAGTGAGACTATTATAGGAATGTAATTTCCAAGTTTAGCCTCAGCAACTGGAACTTCACATTTCTTCTCTGGGGATTTTTATTCAAAGTGTGCAGTAAACACAGCTCTAAGCCTTGGTGAAGAATGCGTTTTGACTAAGTTTAGTTTTATGGGTGTCAGTTAAGAATACCATGTGTCTTTTTGTCAGAAACTGCTGCTTTGTACTTGGTGGCCTTGCGGTTAGCAGCCTGTCAGACTGGGAGGTGGTTTTCTCTGAGTTATGTCTTCTGTTTATTGGAGATTTTACACCTGGACCATGAAAGCTTCCTAACAAATGCGGATCTGATTTCAAGTGCAACATCCTCAGGATTTCTGTTTGACTCTTAGGCTCCTGTGTAAGCAATAGAAAGGCACATGCCAGACTTGACTACAAATTCAAAAGGCAAATCATGTAGCACTAAATCCATACATGTAATAGGCAAGAATTTTCCCAGCATTTTCTTTCTTCTCACTGAAATGATTTACATCATATTATATGTACGAAGCACTTTTCCTTTCTTTTATGTATGCAAAGTCTTGGTACCAATTTGCTACTTAACTCATGCTAAAACCACGAACAATCCCAAAGAGAACAGAAGGGAGTTTATGGAATGTGATTTTCTTAAACTGAAAATGAAGCTCTGTCTTTCTCAGATCTGTATGTGAAGGAACTTCTTTGGACTATTGCCTGCGTTCTGGTGGGCATGTTTGTTTGACTGGGATTTAGGGAGTGAAAGTCCACACAAAACAGAAGGTTCTTAGAGAAAAAAAAAAAAATAAAAAAAATAAAATGACTGGGCATTGACAGCACCAAGGGAAGTACTTCAGAGACACCACGTAGCCAGGGAAGCAAAAGCAGATAGAACCTGTATTCTGTGCTGACTGAGAGCTGGTGTAGTTTTGCTCTGATTCAGTTTTTTGTTGTTGTTGTTTGATTGTTTGTTTTGTACGTGAAAAGTCCACTTCACTTTGTTGAGGAAGCATTTGCAGTACTTCTGTTCCGCTCTCATGCTCACACTACATTTTGGCTCTATCTGTTTACTGGGCAGAAAAGCAACACAAGGTAACTTCTCTGCTCAACAATTTGCAGACCATAATTTTGCCATTAAATGAGGTACTGCTATTGCCACAGTCACAAAAATAATCCTACAGCAAAGCCTCAGATTATAGCAACTCCCTGTACCCTGTTGGGTAAATTTTGGTGTTGTATTCTTGCAACTGAGTTCGAGGAAATCTGGTTATGAACCCAAATATCTTTATGGTATGTACGGCAAAAGTGGTGGGGAAAGGAGGAACTGATCAAAGGAGATGATGATCAAGTATCTTATTTCTTTGCCTTATCTAGTTCTTGTTGCTATAAAAATAATATAAATATAAATGCAGGCGCAGGGATCCCAGTCTTTCCTCTGTTATGAATATATTCCAATAGATTTAGTCAATTATAACAAAGACACAAAAATGACAGAAGTCTTTACTTTTGTGGAGCTTCTATGACAACTATACAACTCCAATAAATATGAATTCTTCTTTGAAAGGTTTATGGCATGAATAACAAGCTTTGTACCATTCTGGGACCTGAGTTAAAACCATCCTTCTAACTTTAACATTGCTGGATAGGAATGGGAAGGTGGGCAGCTTGAAAAGAGAGAACAAAGTCATAGTTCCAGTGGCTTTAATTTGTTAAAGATCTTGTTAGGGCTATAAAACTTTACCAGGTACTGTAATCTCTTAGTTTATG
Source organism: Oxyura jamaicensis (assembly GCF_011077185.1). Lineage (NCBI taxonomy): Eukaryota > Metazoa > Chordata > Aves > Anseriformes > Anatidae > Oxyura > Oxyura jamaicensis. The sequence continues at coordinate 13,671,081 of NC_048907.1, read as the reverse complement.
GGGGGAATTCTGTTCTGGTCACTTCATACCGAGCTGTTGTTTCAGTTCCTAGCCTTGAGGTTTATAGGCTGTCATGTACTGAGCTGTTCCTGAACCATGAGTTTATTGAATATTTTGAGGGTTTGAGATTACCTTTCCTCTCCTTCCTGCCTTAGATTATTAGTAACTACTTAAACCTCAAACAGGTCAGCCAGATCTGTAACAGCAATTTGTGTATTCTTTTCGAAGAGAGAAAAGTGTTTTGTTTTGTTTTCCCTTTTCTATTGTGCAATAATTCAAAAGAACAAAGCAGTCAGGAAGCATACCATTTTTTGCCTCTTCTAAGCACCATCTCCTAATAGTATGCTTAATATCTCTGGCATTCATCAAAGGATTATTTAAAAGAAGCAGAGCCTGTAGGTGTGATACTAATTATATATGTGAAGATGCATGTTATGCCAGGGCTGAGTCTGACTTATTGGTGATGAATGTAAGAAGGCAAGGCAAAGCCAAGGCCACACCAGGAAGATTTCTGTTTTGCATCTCCACCCAATTTATAGAAATTACATTTCCAAAGTGCACAAACAGACATTTGTTATATTCTTAAACTGATATATAAGGTCTAAATTACAGGTAGTTCAGGTAAGTGAATGGACTATCATTTCTGCAGGCTTTGAATAAGAAGCACAACTTATTTCAGAGGCAAGGAGAGCACTGAGTCAAACATGACCTTTCTAATGCATAAAAATATAGATGTTTGCACAAGGACTGATGCAGAGAAACAGGGTTATGGGGTTAGAAATTTACTTCCACAGAAATCTACTTTTTTTTTTTTTTTTTTTTTTAAATAAATTTTGCCATTAAATGTCTTGCAAAGAGCAATAAACACAACTGTTAATGGTCTGACTTGGCCTGACTTTTTGTTCTGTTCAGTGAAGAAAGTTTTGGTTTTGGCTCCTTTCTGTATCATAAACAAGGAGACCTGCATGAGTGTGCAAAACACAGCAGGTACCTTTTAGCCAAAATGAGTATCTTTTGGTCTCAGTGATGGAAAAGCTTCCACGATGCTTCTGATTTTTGAGAAAAAAAAAAAAAAAAAGTTTTTGAATTCTTCAGGACCTCTTACAAATTTCTTGAATTCAGTCCACATCTCCATCTGGGTTGGAGCGAATGGAAAGATAAATCTCAGAAAACTGATGGAAAGAAATTAACAGCTTCAGAGAAGTTCATAGCTGCACAGCAAATGGAGGGCAGCAAATGGATAAGAATTTAGATTCATGCCTTTTGAAACTATGTTAACTTCAGAGGAGTTGCAGGAAAAGTGAGTTTGACCCATTGTTTTGTGAATCTTGCACTGAGATTGGAATTAGATACCTTAAGCTGCCACTTTAGTTTCCTTATCACCTGTGTTTAAAGACTTTGACAGTCTGTATTTTGAAGTATTATTAATAGGATTTTTAAATTACACTTGTGCTTGAATGAACTAAATGCTTCCACATGACAAATTGATATGAATGCTTTTAATAAACAGAAAATGAGAAGTAGGTTCATCTGTCCCTGTGGGCTTAGCTGGTTCCATTCATTCTCCTTATTAAATCTTGCCTGCATGGCATTGTTGTTTGTCTTGATTGATTACTTGCCCTAGCCCATAAACTTGCGTGGGTTCCTCCTGTGCTACCATTTCATAAGGCAGTGAGATCTGAGACTCAAAGAAGTATCTCCACTAATAAAAAAGATTAATAGGTACTCTGTGGAGCAGAACTTTCCTTGGCTAAGTAAGCTACTTTGGAAGGGACACTGGAGAGCAACTGACGAGTCAGAACTGCTACAACTTAGCCTATATTTTGTCAGTATAAAATCCTTCTAGCCTATTAATTTGGCAAGAGATTAGAAGCTAAACAAAATGAACTCCATGCTTTTTGTTTCCCCTCATTTAAAAAAAACAAAACAAAACAAAAAAAAAACAAAAAAAAAACCTGTGAGATCAACTGAATAGTAATAAAATAAAACTGAACTATGGAAACAAGAGCCCACATTCCTCTTTCCTTTCCCCTTTTACAGATAACCCCTCTAGATAATAACAGCCCTTTGTTTGGAATAAATGCTGTAAAGTTTATGACCTGTGGCAGCAAGCATTCATCATAATAGTCAAAAAGGGATATGTCTGTTCTCTCCTTTACATTTGACAGAGCATTATTTATAAACACTTGCACTAGAATTGGAAGAAAGATTCTGCAGGAATACCGGGGAACAGTAGAAATAGCAAAATTATGGTAATTATATTATTTAACTAATTTAATATGGAAAAGCCAAATGGGAAGTAAATAACCAGATTAATGATAAAACTGTATTTACTCCAAAAAAAAAAAAAAATCATCTAGTTGAATTTCCAGTTGAATTATTAATAAGGCTAAGGCCAAGGACAGTGAAAACATTAAAACATTATATTTATTCTAGAATCAATAATAGACAAAATTAGGGTTGCTGGAACAACTTTCCATTAATATCATGGACTTTGAATCACTGCTGAGTTTTTAATATATCCCATTTTACAGACAATATAAGAGGGGTACCAGTTCTCGTGGTGAAATTTTCCACCGTGCAACACTTAAATAGCTTAAAGTGATACACAGACCATGTTCAGGCCCTTACAGAAGGATAAGTTCATCTTAATTTGTGGTAGATAAATTATACCTGAATTCAAGTAGACTTTTTAAAATAATAATTTTTATGATATGTATTCTCCTGTCACTTCAAGGTAGAATGTGCATCTGTGTCATTACAATATGTGATGCAGAAGTATCCCACCCAGTTGTGTCAGCCAACACTGATTATTCAGGGGGAAGATACACAGCAATGATCTCAGCTCATCTAAATATTGATTAGATTAAAGCCCTGGGACTGATGATAGAGAGAGTGTAGCTAAGGAAATTATTTTGATTATTTAAATCTTACCCATAGATAAAGATAATAAAGTCACCAGTCTTCCTAAGAGAGACCAAAGATAACTATCTAGCCAGGTATCATAGATAGAATTTTTTTATTATTTTTATTTTTATTTTTTTGTAACAGAATATGTCTGTAGCCTGTAAGGGTAGCTGAATGGTCAGCAATTTTGGACCCATCACTCACCCTTGAGGTGTGGTCTCCATGTAGGCTCAGAAGCTGCCTTTGAACGTGACCTCTCAAGCTATCAAGCTACCAAGTCCTGACTCCTTGTATGTGAGCGGGAGTTTTGATATCAGTTTCAGTGAAAGCAGATTTGGCCTTTTCTGTCTAACAGGCTAGCATCCCAGCTTCTTAGAATATTCCCATTTGTGGAGGCTTGCAATGTTTAGCAAAACACTTCCTTTGGCTTTGCACCAGTACTGATGCTTGGGCAAAGCAAACTTCAAATACTCTGAAATAAGAAATTTACTACTTTACACTCACAGCATACTCATATATGGGGATATTCAATGAAGCAAGAGGAAAAAAAAAAAAAAAAGCATCACAAAGACTGAAAATAAGTAGCTTGAAATCATAATTATTGTGTGTACTTTGATATTTGAGTGGTAGTTTGCCAACCAATGTAGTGGAATGGCATAATGGAAAAGATGATGACATCAAGATTGTTGTGACAATGTCTGATTGTTATTTGTGTGTAATTTAAGGAGTAACCTAATCTTCTGTGCTTGCACACATCAAAGAAACAAGAATTCAGTATTGCCAAAGAGAGGGCAGTTTTATAATTTCCAGACTGTCATTCTTATAATACAATTCTCGTGCAGGGTATCATTAATTTTCTGTGTAAAGCACATGTTCAGTGCAGCTCACTTGCCTTCTCTTCACATCTATTTCTCCACTAGGCTTCTTTACATCTTCATTTGTATGTTCTTTGTCTGTGTATCACCTATAGCTGAAGCATGTCATGTGACACAATTGCATTAAACCTATGTAAAGAAATGTAATGCCATGAGTATACGTGAAGATAAATAAGATTGTGCTTTCATAGTTATGTCTGTGCAAGATAATGCAGTGACCAAGTATTTTCAAAACACTGTCCCACCCTTTTTAAATAATATTTACCAGTTTAAAGCTGCAAACCACTTTAATAAGCAGAACATAATCAATCCCAGACTAGCAAGAATGTACAAGCATCTACAAGTAGCTCACCCATACCAAAAAGACCCTGTAGGCATTTCAGTGCCAGATATGTCTATTTATACATGTGCACTTAGATATTTATTTATAAAACTCACATGGTTGTACATATGTTATATGTATATACAGTATAGTATTTAAGTAAAAAATTAATTCAGCATGCCATTTTACTATTGATGTTAGAAATAAATCTATGTCCAAAAACAGGCTTTCCGTGGGTAAAGGTACACAATTTACTCGGAGAGTTAAAAAAAAAAAAAAAAAAAAAAAAAAATCAAACAAAAGAGGACTGGCCAAGGATTTAAAAGGATGTACTGTGTAAGTGTCTAAGTAATGTGTGTGCACATAGACACTGAAAAATATTTCTACCTTACATACAAATGAAAGCACATACGTATATGCATGTATACGTATATATTGCTTTGTGTAGCCACACTCACAGGCCACCGTCTGAGAATGTGCTGAATCCAGAAGCAATACTAGCTTAATGTTATACACCGTCTTGGTGCTATAATTCTGTAAATATTTTTACAGTTGATTTTTAAGACGACTCAATTTCCTGGTGCAGTTCACAGCACAACCCCACAAACAGCTGTATTGGCGTAACTGGTGGAACGTGCACCGAGCCTGGGAGCAGCAGCATGCAGCAGAGGCTCCTTTGGAGGGACGGTTGGTACTTGTTAAGTCAGTATTGCTGCTGGAGATGGTCTATACTCAAACCACAGCCTTGGAGATACATACATATGCTTTAAAGTACGGCCTTTCTTTTGCATATAATAAGGGAATTCTGACAGCGCATTGGCACACCCACTAGGAACAAAGCTTAAACAGGCACTGTCAGCTGCCCCAGGGCATTACATAAGAATAAAAGATTGAAAGGTGTGCTGTGGGGATGATTCATATACCTGAGGCTTAGACCAGGTGCTCTGCAATTAACTGCATTAACCTGCAGCTGGAGTGAGTTCAGAGTGAAGGTTAGCTATTCTCAGTTCAATTGGTTTAAAATCTGTACTGAGGATTATATTCAGTTATTTATATGGCTGGTTTTTTTTGTTGTTGTCTGTCTCTACTGAGAGGTTTAAAAAAGAGTGCTGTCTGTATGTTGAGTTCTAATAATATTTAATGCAGAGTATACAGGGATTCTCCTTCTAAAGTTGGAGGAACCAGAAAATTACATTTAAAGATAGAATGACATTTATTTTGGAATATTCACTGACTTGGGGTAGGTAGAAAGGCATAGATGGCTTTGAAAAGCAGAATGCTTAGAGGGATAACCCTTTTTCAGTTTCACAGAACATGGCAGGGCTTAAAAAATGCACCTGACTTAGCACATGGACAGACTGTATGATCTCTTTTGAAATCTGCACAGGATCTTTTTACCCGCTGGGTTTAATTTCAGAATCCAGTACAGTCATTAAAGGAAATAAAATTATATTTGTTCTTTAATCTGGAGCACAGAGCAGTATCAATTTTTCATTCCCTCCTCCTTTGCATTCCCCCTTCCAAAAAAAAAAATATATATATATAGAGAGAGAGAGAGAGATGGAGGAATTCACCCTATAGCTCCCCTAAAATTTCTGTCTTCAACAGCTGCTTTGAATTGATTCCTTATACTTGGTTGCCTAATGTGTGCAACATGTAACACTCTTTCTGTGCTCTTGAGTTTGCCCGAACTGGAACATTATGTGTTCTGAACTTACAATCAATCTACAAAGGTCTATCTGTATCTCCCCAAATGTCTGAATTTTCTGATCACCCTCTCATGAAGTAATAGTGTATTCTCACTCTGCAGTGTCGGAGCACATCCCATTCACTAACATCAAGCTGAATATTCTTTGTTTAAGGGTAGGGGAAACACAAAGTCAGACAATGGGCTTGCATACACAGAAGGTTTTTCCAGTAATACTATATCATTAGACCTAAATCTTTGCTGTTCTGACTGTGCAGCTCCCTGTGTAGATGCAAGTATTTCAGACTAATAAGGTTCTGTCTCCCACCTTGTTTTAATCATTTACGAATAATAATAATAATAATAATAATAATAATAATAATAATAATTTGTTATTGTTAGGGGGAAAATAAGTTTGAACATCTGAGAGTGATCTAAATGTAATACTTCCTCACCATATTTCATACTGGCCTAACTCTGCTGTTAAAGGAAAGCTTTGTGTGTCTTACTCTGTACCATGCTGGCAGTTTGTAGATTTGAACCAGATTTATTCTGTCTAATGTTTTAACACTTCTCTCAAATTCCTGCTTTGACACAAGACATACAGCATTGACAAGTTATGTGTGATGAGTTGGGTTGGGTTCGAGGATAAGAGAAGACATTGGATTTTGTGACTTGAGGATGGACTGCAGCTTACACTGTGAGTAGATGTTGGGCTCAAATATCCAACCCACCCTCCATTCCAAAACACAGCCTAACCAGGTCTATTTTGTCTTGCAATATACCATCTTAAACTAGAGATTCTGCCAACCAACTACAATTTGTTTTTAGTATTGTAGGATAAGAGAAAGACTGTACTGCAAACACATCAGCTGTAGCTCTTGTTCAGGACCAAATTTTATACATGACCTTGTGAAATTTGACTTCTGCCTTAACTCTGGATTGGTACCTCTTCTGCCTCTCGCTTGTAAGATAAGTAAAGCATGTCTTTTTTTTTTTTTTTTTTTGTGATCTGGAATTCATAAATAGCATTCCAAACAATGGTATTTAGATTTCTCACTTTTCAGGCTTGCTTCAGAGAATATTTTCAGAAGTATTGACATCACACCTTTAAAACTAAAATGTCAGATGGAGAATGTCCAAGGGCAACATACAGCAGTGATTAAACGTTTATCATCCATCCATGGTACCTAGGAATATAAGAATGTAGAGTCGTTAACGCAGGTCAGGCCAAAATTCGATCTAGCACAATATCCGGTCTCTGACAGTGCCCTCTAGCAGATGCCCAGGCAAGAATGTAAGAATGAGAAAACCACAAAGTTGTTATAGAATTGCTACTTCCCCAATATATTATGTTATATATTGGGGACTATCATATACCTATTTTACACCTATGGGAAACTTTATACTACTAGGTTTTTATCACAGAAGCCTGTCTGCATCAAGGAAGTTAGATTTATTTTGGCCCAGACTGCCTGAAACTCCTGCTAACACTAGAGAAATTTGAGTAGAGTTATTGTGTTTTGTTTTCACTAATTCTTTTGCATGCTTAGCCAAAATACCTGGATTTTGTTCTATATTCTGAAGGCTATCACAGTGTTTGCAAGGCAAGAGTAAGCAGTAGTAAATTAGAAGACTTGCTTGGTACACACCTATGCTCCACTTACGCAGCAAGCACATGAATTTGCTGAGTGGCTGCATGAGTTGGAGAAATCTTTGGTTGTCTGTCAAAAGCTGTTCCCTAACATTGCCGTGCAGTGACTTTCTAAAGCACTCTCTGCTTCTTTCTCCTGTTTGCTTCCCAAGAAGTACACATCAGGCAGCACACCATTAACTGTCCAGCACTAAATTAATATGCCATATCGAGGGTATATTCTCTATTTTGGTATTTTCAGCACATTGTTTCAAGAAGGAGACGAGAGGGAATTTGATGTGTGCCATGTGTGCTTTTCAGACCTGGCTTGGAGCATTGTCCAGTGAATGAAAGGTGTTGGTAAACATCAGAGAAATAAGAGGATTACCTTTATGTAGCAGAGGGAGCAGGGTTTGATTTAAAATGGCAGAACTGTATTTCTTTCTGTGACATCCTTTCAGTTTCTGATGCTGTGTACATATTTTGTATCACATTTTGCTGTTTATATAGGATTCTGTTTTCTACACACTAAGAAGGCTGATATATCAGGCTATGTTTATATTACAGCAGTCTATATCATGAGAGAAGGTATACTGCAGGTTTCCAAACTTTTTATTTTCCAGATTTTTTCAATATTGTTGAGAGTAAAAACTTTCTGAAGAGATAATGTGATAAATCAAAGAAAACCAGTCTGGTATTAGGAAGGTAAACGTCTCTTGCCTCTCTTCTGAAAAAAAAACCTTTACTCAGAACTTCAGAAAAGGGTGTTACTGTGGCTGACACCACCTTTACTGTGAAGTGCAGTACAATATAACATGTAGTGCTGTAAAGGAATTCTGTTGGATAAAAGGGCCTGAGAAATCTTTACCATTTACTTAATGAACACGTAAGAATCCAGGTATCCTCTGCGGCGGGCAGAGGAGCTGGCCTGGGTCTCTCTGGCTCACCTACTAAAGTGTCAAAGACAAGGACAAAAGGGAGGACATGTCAGAAAGCTACTGCATTTCATCTGTTGTATGGTCTCAGGAGCTGAATTCGGGCAAGAATGGTCCCTGCATTAAGTTATGAATCACCTTTCAACTCTCTTCCAATACATTTTTATTCCTCTGAGGTTTACTTCTATTAATTTGACATCAAAGTAGATAGGAAAAAAAACAGGTCAAGAACCGCTAAAGGTTGGAATCAATACTGTTATGAAATCATGCAAATAAAAATGACTTTAAGACCATGTATTATCTATACTGCTAAAATAAGTTTGCTACTATGTTAGTTTTCAGTAAGAGAAAGTTTAGAGATTTCTAATGAAGTAGAAAAATTGTTCTCTTTGTGATTTTATGTGACAAACCCATAGGCATTAACTGAGGGACTGTGAAAGTATTAATTAGTCTTCCAAACTGAAAAATACCATATAGATAATAGCAGAATAAAGAATATTTTTGGAAGATATAGGATAAAGAGAAGTGAATTTTCTATTGCATGCAAACTCTTTGCTACTGTACCGTTGATGAAAGACAATGCCATCTTCTTATGGAACAGGGATATTTCAAAAGGCAGGTAAAAGAATTAAACACTTGAGCTGTCACTGATTTTCAATGAGGGAGATTTTTCAAGTTTTGTAGGTCAAAGCTTCTAGGTATATTTTTAAACTATTATATTAAGTCCAGGGAATATAGAAGTCTAAAAATAAGCTGATTTTCAGATTTTTTGTTTGTTTGTTTGGATAGGTGCATCAGCTTCATGACTTCTTCAATCTGGTCTGTTACAGAAATACCACAAATATCTAATCCTATTTATTGCCTTCTGCATACACAAGTTGGGTGACCTTTACAAAAATGTAAACATAATTTTGATGTAGAAAGTGTTGTAAAGGTTCCAGAATTAAGTTACTGATAAAAGATTAAACAGGTATAACAGAAAGGGGGTGGTGGACAAAGAAGTACACTTTGAAGCTCATAAATCATAGGGTTGAGGGCAAAAACAATGCTTCCTGTCAAAGCGTGAGAGATTTCCATCTTATGTTTGCTTACCCTGGCTGCTCTCTGATAAACCTAATTCCCTTTCTAATTGCATATTCTAATTCTTTACTTCTGGTCTGCCCCCAGCCAGTTCTGAATATTACAGGCTTGGTACAGAAGCTGGGATGTGACTACTTCAACAGTTATAGACAACTGGAAATTATCTTTTGCATCAGTGCCCACAGGCCATTTCTTCCACCACCAAAACAGCACGAAGAAGTATTAATGGAAGAGAGACTAAGCCTCTCAAACTCTCAATCCTCAGGCCTGTCCTAAATAGCTACAAACCCAGCCACCTTTTTTTTTTTTTTTTTTTTTTTTTTTTGGTTTATTTTGTTTCTCTTAAAGAGAGATTTTAAGCTTGAAAAGTAAAAGTCAGTCCTATAATGTTGCCAAGAAAGCCTAATATTTCCCATCAAGTTTTCACATGAGCAAAGTAGGGTACCTCTCACATAAATGGGCTTTTGTATATTTCTCTGGAAGTTCAATGAATGAGAGGTACTTCATATTAGCAAAATAGACCTTGCTGTCACAGGAATAAAAGTATTTATTACCAACATATTACTTCTGAAAGTCCCTGCTGAGACCAGAGGTGTCAAAATGCTAATGGCATTGCTTAGGCAATTTAAAGATACAGTATTAATGAGAAAAATGAATTGAATGGTATTCAGGTGATCATATGCATGGCCAGCAGGAAGATTACAGTGTTGCAAAAGTATACTAGCAGAGAAGGGAGATTTCCATAAGACTATTGTGCCGATTTTCAAGAAGGGTCAGAAAGAAGACCCTTGCAATTACAGGCCTGTCAGTCTCACGTCAGTGCCTGGTAAAATCATGGAGAAGATGGTTCTCGAACTTATTGAGGCGCACCTGGGGGACAAAGCAGTCATTGGTCCCAGCCAGCATGGGTTTGTGAAGGGTAGGTCCTGCCTAACTAACTTGATTTCCTTTTATGATAAGATCACCCGTATGGTGGACCAAGGGAAACCAGCTGATGTGATTTTTTTGGACTTCAGCAAGGCTTTTGACACGGTCTCCCATAGGATCCTACTGGACAAAATGTCCACCATACAGCTAAATAAAAACATCATACAATGGGTGAGCAATTGGCTAACGGGCAGGGCCCAAAGGGTTATGGTAAATGGGGCTGCGTCAGGCTGGCGGGCGGTCACTAGTGGGGTCCCTCAAGGCTCCATTTTAGGGCCGGTACTTTTCAATATTTTTATAAACGATCTGGGTGTAGGAGTAGAAGGTATTTTGAGCAAGTTTGCTGATGACACCAACCTTGGAGGAGTCGTGGACTCGAATGAGGGTGGAAAGGCCTTGCAGAGGGATCTGGATAGGTTGGAGAGCTGGGCGATCACCAACCGTATGAAGTTCAATAAGAGCAAGTGCCGGGTCCTGCACCTGGGACGGGGAAACCCTGGCTGCACGTACAGACTGGGTGATGAGACGCTGGAGAGCAGCCTAGAAGAGAGGGATCTGGGGGTCGTGGTAGACAGCAAGTTGAATATGAGCCAGCAGTGTGCCCTGGCAGCCAGGAGGGCCAACCGTGTCCTGGGGTGCATCAAGCACGGCATCGCTAGTAGGGCAAGGGAGGTGATTGTCCCGCTCTACTCTGCGCTGGTGCGGCCTCACCTCGAGTACTGTGTGCAGTTCTGGGCACCACAGTATAAAAAGGACATGAAACTGTTGGAGAGTGTCCAGAGGAGGGCTACAAAGATGGTGATAGGCCTGGAGGGGAAGACGTACGAAGAACGGCTGAGGTCACTGGGCCTGTTCAGCCTGGAGAAGAGGAGGCTGAGAGGAGACCTCATCACAGTCTACAACTTCCTCGTAAGGGGGTGTCGAGAGACAGGAGACCTTTTCTCCATTAACACCAGTGACAGGACCCGCGGGAACGAGGTTAAGCTGAGGCAGGGGAAATTTAGGCTTGACATCAGGAGGGGGTTCTTCACAGAGAGGGTGGTTGCACACTGGAACAGGCTCCCCAGGGAAGTTGTCACTGCACCGAGCCTGTCTGAATTTAAGAAGAGATTGGACTGTGCACTTAGTCACATGGTCTGAACTTTTGGGTAGACCTGTGCGGTGTCAAGAGTTGGACTTGATGATCCTTAAGGGTCCCTTCCAACTCAGGATATTCTATGATTCTATGATTCTATTGCCTAGGTGTAAAGGTCCTTGGTGGACCAAGGAAGGTCAGACACAACATCTTTCATCAGCTGCAAACTCAGGTAAAATAGAGTAACATGCATATGTCAGAAATACTGCTGTATACTTCAGACTGCTTTCATCTACCCAGTCATCTTTTTCCATAATCTAGGTGCTAATTTAGAAAGGAACTGAAACTACAACTGGGAGCTGCAGGCACTGAGAGTATCTTTCAGGATCTTCCAAAGAAAAATAAAGTTCTTCTTCCAGTTCTCTGAAAGCTAGATGCTGCAGATCTAGCTTGCAGTAGAGGTTGATTGTAAAGATACTTCCATGATGCCTTACAAAGCAGCACGAGGAGCAAAGATTTTTCAGTAGCATGGTGCTTTGTTTTTTAAACCAGAGAAGATTAAAGGAACGGAGATTATAACTTTTCTCCTTTTGCACCATCCAGGTGGTACACAGGTACTCTAGGTTATGTAAAATAGCACCCAGAAGTGTGAAGTTTAGGTTCACATGCCAGCAATTCCTGATGCAACGCTGCGAGTGTAGTCCCTTGAGATCCAAGAGATGGCCAGCTTGGGATCTTACAGCTCCTGTCTGCTTGCATTGGTATTTGTGAAGAGGTGCGCACTCATACCTGAAAGCAGAGTGAGGGAGTCGTAAAAAAGATCATTTTTATCTTGAAAAGTAAGTGAGAAGAACTTTTAGAAGGAACATAAGGGGGGCAATGACTAGAACAGAAAAAATGAATCCCTGCTATCACGTGTAGTTTTCACCGTATGTATGTCTTTACGAGTCTAGATCTGGCTCCAAGATATTATGCAAACAGTGCATGCAAAAGGAATGATGAATGAAGTTTATTGAATAGTGCATATAAGAGAAGAAAATCTGTGTACATCTTCTTTTTTACTATGCCTTTCCTTGTTTATGTCTCTATAGAACTTGCTGAAATGGCCTGTGCTTTAAAAAGATACTATCCCTGCAGTATTAGAGCATAAACAAAAAGGATATTCTACCTTCCTATAATTTTAGAATTACTGGGTTTATTTCTGACTAACAGTCTTTTTTTTTTTTTTTTTAATTTTGTTTTTGCTTTCATTCTGTTTGTTGGTTTTGTTCCTAAGAGGAGAAAAATACTGTATCTTTAAATTAAGAGTAGCTGAATAATGAATCCTGGGCAGTGAAAAGGCTAATGTGCTGTGGAAAAGAAGGAGTTTAATCTAATTTACTTGGAGGGTGTCTGTCTGTGGTGTTGTTTTCTGGACTGTGGGAATAGAGGAGGGAAGCTGCCCCAGTGAATGGTTCTGCCTGAGCCAGAATCAGTGGGGAGTCCCTTAGATGCCACTGATCCGAAGCCAGGCCATGAAAAGGGGATTAAAGAAATGTTCTGATTTGCAATTCACACTAATGCACCCCGTCGAACCTTTGGTAATATTTCAAACCACATTTCAAGGGAAGTGCCCTTAAAATAGCCAGCTAAATTGTATTAGAGCGATACTATACAACCCACTCATCCATTTATGATTTGTTTTTGTTTTTAATTCTTTTAACTGTTGGTGGTGGTGGCTTTCTAAGGTAATTAAAACTTTTGTGCATTGTGAATATTCACACTTGCATGGGGATATTTCTCAGTATGCTTTTCCTATTAGGCAGTCATGTTTATTTAAACATTGGAGGAAAACTGGTACAAAGATTCTGGGGCTAGGAAAATATGAGCCAATTGGGTTAAAAAGTAAACATTTTCTTCACGCCATTTAATTTTATAAATATCTAGTGGAGATTCAGTAAGAAAGGCTGGCTTATAAAATGGATAAATTCTTATCAGCTTTCTTTTTCTTTTTCTTTTTTTTTTTTTTTGGTTTGATCTTTTTTTCTTTTACAGTCACTACCTACTGCATGGCTAACTTTTTAAAAAACATGTTATACATCTCTTTTGGTAACAAATTCTACCAGATGCAAGAAGCTAAAAAGTGTCAGAATGATTCAGTACAAAATATGGAGGAGGATAGGATTATTGAGTAGGACTAACATTAAACTGCTCTCTTTTTGTGTAATGAACAGATGGCTGAAAATATTGCACCTGAAATACAGGGAGAGCTACAGACTTTTTACACATAACATCGTCGATACCGGTTCATGTTCTATCATAACGCACTTCTTATGTAATAGATCATTTTTTTGATCATTACATAATAGATCATTATTTTCCTAAAATTCCTAAATGTATTAATTAACTCTTTAGCTCCCCAAGTTTATCATTTCATTACTCTCCACTGCTGAATGTCAGAACATTTTATCTCAAAGGCATTATTTGTGTTCTCTTTAATCCCATTTCAGAAAACCCTGCCTAGCACTGTAATTTCCATTGACTCCAACATGCATAGAGTAGATGTAACTTTGATTTTCACCATTACCCATATCAAAGTATTTTATTACACTGTCACTGCAATAGATTACACAGCATTAAACTTCGCCATTCCGTGGATGGGGGAGGGTGGGCTTCTTTCTTGTCTTGTTTATGCTTCACTATACCTACAAAATATTTAGTTATGGTTTAAATTTTGACATCCCTTATTAAATATTCAGGTTTTTTTAAGCTTTTGCTTACAGGACAGAACATGAGCTGGACTTTTAGATACAGATGATTCTTCTGCACTTTTTGGGGAAGTGGGGAGATGGATAGCTGGAGGGAGAAGTATATCTTTCCTGTGAGTTGGCACATTATTTGAAATCATGTTTAATTATAAAGTTTCATTAAAAATCTTTTGCTTAAAATTTTAGAAGCCTAATAAGATTTCCATTAATTTAAACATATCACTATTCCCACAACGGCCCAAATGCTTTCTTTTTCCTCTTTCATCCATGGTTAAATATGTAAATAAAATGTCTAAAGTCATTCTTCAAAGAAGACAAAAGAAAAAAGAGCTGAGGGAAAAGACAGCCATAAAATTCCTCCCAATTCTCCATAACATTTGCCAGAGGGGGGCCAACTCCTAGCCAGGGCCTAGCAGCAGGGGTGCCTGGCTGCTCCATAGAATCACACATCTCAAATCCCACACACAGGAGAAAAAAAATAAAATAAAATATCTTTTCAGCTGGAGCCATCAAAAGGCTCTTTTCATTTATTAGTTACAGAGGTATCTTCCAGTTGCTGATTTCTCAGCGCTCTCATTTTTCTATAATAATGTTCTATTTATTAGTTTCACTGACTCAAGCTCATTGAATGGGATATACTCCTAGATAGCTCTTTAAAATATAGAAAGTGAAATAAATGATCTAAAGCAGGATGTAAGGGCTAAAATAATGGCTGGGAAAACAAGGCTGAATTAAATTGTCACATAAAAAATCAATTAAAGAGAGACACGATTACAAAGGTTTGGCTGTTTTTATTTTTTATTTTTCTTGTTTTTATTTGTATTTCTTTTTTTCCCACTTAGGAGAAAAAGGTTGCTATCAGTAAGACAGAACAAACCATGCCACGTTTTATTTTGTGTATTTTTCTGGATTATTTCATTGTGAATGGTGATATAAAATGCTTTTCAAAAATATTTCTTGAAAATAGGGAAAACAACCTCCCAAATAATCAAGCCAAACAAAACAAATATATAATACGTTCATCTGAAGTGTTTTTTAAGTTTTACTTTTTAAAGGTGGCTGTTCCTTGTAAAAGCTTTCCCCACGCTTCCCTACTACCCCCAGCTGAGCGCTGCAGCAGAGGAATCAGGATGCATACAAATACTAAGAAAACAGGCTTAGATTAATGAAGAATGGAAATGTCCCAACACACTCGCTCTCACACACATACATGCACACAGACACACTAAAATAAAGCTTTTTTTGCACGTAACACTGCCTGCATTTATAACATCCCCTAAGGAATCTAAAAGTGCCCAAGAAAGGTCAGCCCCTAAGACCAATACTTTATAAGTGTGATCTCCTCAATCCACTGAAAAGCCACAAAAAACAGTACTATGTTAAACCATGTTTATGGTGGCTTTTACTTCTAAGCAAAAACTAGCTGCATCTTCAGGGTTTTCAAAGACAAACATCAGCCCTGGTCTGTTGTCCTTGCTTGGATCCATTTCACCCTTATCACAACTGAGGAAGCCAACAGTTTCCTTTCTAGAGACTGGTGGGGTATTAACTCTGACCCTATGGGATTTGGTAGTTTCCAGGAGAATCCGTGTTCATTCTGATAAGAAGCAGGCACTAATGGAAAGGAGCCCGGTTTGTGGGGGCAAGCGTGAATGAAGAGAAAGATTCTCCTCCTTTGTTAGTATGTTTGCTAAAACTAAGTTCAAAGTAAATTAACAATAATAGTAGTAATAAAGTAGAGCTAATCATCTGAGTTCTGATCACAGTGCTCCTTTCAGTGTGTAGAATTGTGAGTTTTATTTTGGGTGGGCTGGGGATTTAACTTCCTCCTTCTAGCTCTGCTGGACCAATAAGCAGCATTAATCTCAAAGGTTAACTTAAAAAGTAAGCACAACTCACTTTAAAATGATCTCCGTCTCCAAAATCTGTATCATTTCTATAGAGGATGAAGTCACTTTCCCAAGGGTATATCTCTAGTCCTCTTTGGGTTTCTTGTGTGAGGAGAAAAGAAAAAGAAAAGCTACTTTTCGAGAGATGCCATACCGTGATTAAAACCATAATCAGGTACTTTTTCAGCAATCCCGCCTGTCCTGTTCAGTTAGGAATTCGAGACAAAGCACGACATATGAAAACAGCTGAGATTCCAGGCTGAAAGCAACCGTATTTTATGACCCTGGCAGCGGAGAGTTTATAGCACTCGCCATAAAACGCATCCTCCTCCCCACATCCTCCCTGTTAAAGCATTGCCCTCCCTCCAATAAAGGCAGCCGGGGAGGCACCACCTTCAGCCCTCTCGTTAGAAGACACGGAGGCTGCGGCGCTCCTCTCCTGGCTCCCCTCCTACCTGTGCGAGGGAGGTTAGGCTGACGCCTTCTAGAGACAAATCTTGTTAAACTTTCAAGGGAGGGCACCGGGAGGGAAAGGAGAAAGGCAGGAGGAGAGAAAGAAACAAATGGGGCATTTTCTAATCTGTGCTGATCAAGGAGAACCTGTAGGGGTCCTTAAGGAGGTTTCAAGACGTTCCGAGTGATTGGAAAGTAATCACCGTGTCAGCTTCACCTTTCTCATGCAAAGTGGATGTCGTATGCGAGGCGGACCCTGTGCAGGTTTTGATTTTTTTTATTCTACTTCATCCTCGGCCTCAGCCGCCCCCTGAGCAGCCGGGCTGCTCCAGCCGGGCCATCGCCGCCGATGTGGGGGGAGCGGAGCGGGGCGCCCCCAGGCAGGCGCGGAGCCGGCCCTTTGCAGAGCCAGCCCCGGGGTGGCGGGGGGGCGCCGGGCACCTTTTCGAGCCCCCCCTGTTCGATAGTTTAGAGATTTCCTCCTCCTTTACTCCACGCTCGGACACGACCATCCCTACCTCTCGGCGAGAAAGCGCGGATCTGGGAGAGGCAAAGCCCCGAGGGACCCGCCCGGGACAGGGGCGGTGAGCGGCTCTGAGTGCTCGAACCAGGACGAGGAGGAGGAGGAAGGGCGGTGGAAAAACGGACCGCAAAAGTGGAAGCCCGGGGACAAGAAAGTTGACGGGCTCCCCGCAGTAAGTTTGGCGCAGCTGAGGACTGGGGGCGCTGCTCCCCGTGCCGCCCGGTCGCGGCGTTCCCCGGCCGCCCCTCCGCGCTGCCTCCGGGGCTGCGGTCGGGGTCGGGGCCGGGCGGTACTCGCTGCCCCCGGCCCGGGCTATGCTGAGGTCCGCGCTGCCCTGCCCCGCCGCCCGGCTCCCTCGCGAAGGCCGGGGGCCGTCCCGGGCCGGGCAGCAGCCGGGCGGCCGCTGAAGTGGCTGCCGCCCCCCCGGCCCCCTTCCCGGCCGCCCTAGTGCCAGGCGCCCTCCGGAGGGAGCCGCGTTCCGGCCGCCCCCGCGGCAGCATGGGGCCGGGGGCCCGGAGCTTGTTGCGGGCCGTGCTGGTGCTGTGCTGCCTGAGCGGCTCCTGCGCCGGGATAAGCTCCATCGACATCGACCGGCCTGGCGACGGGAGGTGCCAGCCCATAGAAATCCCCATGTGCAAGGATATAGGGTACAACATGACGAGGATGCCGAACCTGATGGGACACGAGAACCAGAGGGAAGCTGCCATCCAGCTGCACGAGTTTGCCCCCTTGGTGGAGTATGGCTGCCACAGCCATCTGAAGTTTTTCCTCTGCTCCCTTTATGCCCCTATGTGCACGGAGCAAGTTTCTACACCGATCCCAGCCTGCAGGGTCATGTGCGAGCAGGCGAGGCTGAAATGCTCTCCCATTATGGAGCAGTTCAATTTTAAGTGGCCAGACTCCTTAGACTGCAGCAAACTGCCCAACAAGAATGACCCCAATTACCTGTGCATGGAAGCCCCCAACAATGGATCGGACGAGCCACCCAGAGGATCCAGCATGCTGCCGCCCATGTTCCGGCCACAGCGGCCCAGTGGTGGCCATGACCTGCAGCAGCACAAGGACAGCCTGAGCAGAACCTCCTGTGAAAACCCCGGCAAGTTCCACCATGTGGAAAAGAGTGCTTCCTGCGCACCGCTCTGCACCCCAGGGGTTGATGTTTACTGGAGCTGGGATGACAAGCAGTTTGCTGTCATTTGGATTGCCATCTGGTCCATTCTGTGCTTCTTCTCCAGTGCTTTTACTGTACTCACATTTCTGATAGATCCACAGCGTTTCAAGTACCCCGAGAGGCCCATTATCTTCCTGTCTATGTGCTACTGTGTCTACTCGGTGGGGTACATTATTCGCCTCTTTTCAGGTGCTGAAAGCATCGCCTGTGATAAGGACAGCGGCCAGCTCTATGTCATCCAGGAAGGACTGGAGAGCACTGGCTGCACCATTGTGTTCCTGGTTCTGTATTACTTTGGTATGGCGAGCTCCTTGTGGTGGGTAATCTTGACTTTAACTTGGTTTCTGGCGGCTGGGAAAAAATGGGGGCACGAAGCAATTGAAGCAAACAGTAGCTACTTTCATTTGGCAGCCTGGGCCATACCGGCTGTGAAGACCATAATGATCCTGGTTATGAGAAGGGTGGCTGGAGATGAGCTGACAGGGTTGTGCTATGTTGGAAGCATGGATGTGAATGCCTTGACTGGGTTTGTACTCATTCCTTTGGCTTGTTATCTAATCATTGGCACTTCTTTTATTCTTTCTGGGTTTGTGGCCCTTTTTCATATCAGGAGGGTGATGAAAACAGGTGGAGAAAATACTGACAAGTTGGAGAAGCTGATGGTCAGGATTGGTGTCTTCTCAGTCTTGTATACAGTGCCTGCAACTTGCGTGATAGCTTGCTATTTTTATGAAAGACTTAATATGGATTATTGGAAAATTGTGGCAACTCAACAGAAATGCAAGATGAACAATCAGACTAAAAACTTGGACTGCACAATGAATAATTCTATTCCAGCAGTAGAAATTTTCATGGTCAAAATTTTTATGTTATTAGTCGTGGGCATTACTAGTGGTATGTGGATCTGGACTTCCAAGACTCTTCAGTCCTGGCAAAATGTTTGTAGTCGAAGATTAAAGAAGAGAAGTAGGAGAAAACCTGCAAGTGTTATTACAAGTAGTGGAATCTACAAAAAACCTCAACATCCACAGAAATCTCACCTTGCAAAATATGAATCAACGTTACAACCACCCACTTGTGTATGAATATTTTTTAGACAAGATTACGTCTCACCTTACAGACTTATAAATGTCCACAGTATCAGCCAGAAATTAAAAAATAAATGGTGCTTTTTTTTTTTTTTTTTGTCAGAGGACAGTTTAATATCTCAAGGCAAAAAACGTGTCATGCTGAATTCAGGACCTGGTAAAATACTGAAGGTAAATATACTTATGGAAAGGTTTTCAGTGAAAGAAATATTGTGAATTAAAGCAGGCTTTTCTGTTATTAATTGTAGTTAAGTACTTCATCCATCTGTCAGATGTTTAAAAGAAAAAAAGCCCAACAACAAAACAAACAAAACACCCTGTTTAACTTTTGTTGTGTAGCTGAGCTGGATTTCCTACAGGTTTCTGAGTAACAAGGTACAGCAAAGTCTCATGGAGCAAAGATATTCTTTGAAAAGTGCCGAAGTGCTCATTGTCCTCTAAGGTCCCCAAGAGGCCTGTCCTCAGAAAGCAGGCGATCTCTGAAAGCAACTTCCATGCTAACTTTGAGAGAGGGAGAGAGAGAGAAATCCTTTACAATTCATCTCAGCTTAGTGGGTTTGCAGTGCCTAAAAATAGGTTCAATCTATAATGCTCACCAATATTCTTTCACTAAAAGAGAAACTTCCTGCACCAGACACAAACTTTATGAATAAGAATAATGTGCAATACATTTTTTTTCTTACCATGACATGAAAAGAGAAACAAGTATTTTGCTGTACATAAAGACAACAAAAGAAATCTCTTAACAAAAGAACTAAGAGGTCTAGTCCTCAGAAACCCTTTAGTGTTACATTTTGTGGCTTTTTAATGGAAATCAAGCCAATGTTATACACGTTTGGACTGATTTGTGCAAAAAAAAAGGGGGTGGGTGGGGAGGTCAATTCAAAGAGACCCAAAGGGCTTATTGACTCTTTCTATTGTTAAACAAATTCTAACTATGAATAGATCAAGAAGCACTAGATTCTGCAAAGGGAAGCTTTGTATAGAATGATGCTCTTTACTGTGCTGGGGGTGCGCAGTTTTGGCTGTATATATTTGTAATATACAATTATTTTTCATGCTCCACTATTTTATTAAAAATAAAATATGTTCTTTAGTTTGATAATTTTGTGTGTTCTAAACTTTCTCTGATGTGCTTTGTGGTTAATAAACTTGTTTCTTCAATTATTTGATAAAAAGCACACTTTGAATACAATATCTGTTATTATACTTGGCTGCAAGTATAAGCAGATAGAACAATAATTGCTCAAAAGAACTTGCAAGTTGAAATTAAATAAATGGATTTTGAAGTTACATCTTTCTGTGAACCTCTGCAATTGAGAAACGGAATGGGAAGAAGCTTTAGTGCTGTAAAAAAGCTGCAGTCATGTAGGGTAGTACCATGTTTACAAAGCACTGAGATTACAACAATGATCCTTGGTTAACACCCCTTTCAAATTTGCATAGGGTATGTTTAGCATGTTAAAGATAGCTGGCTCACTTCTGCACGGTTTGAATACACTCCAGTCTCTACTCTTCAGGGAGTTTTTTCCCTTCTAACATTACCAAATATATCACTATTATTTGGGAAAAGGCTTAGGGAAAGATCAGGGGAAAGAAGAGGGGAAATCTGAATATGGAATTTAAATACTTCTTTAGGAAAACTATCTGATTAAAACTGTAAATATGTTTTCAAAAAGTTTTTAGCGGAGCGTGATTTTTATGAACCTGTAGTTTTCCATGCAGTTAACTAACAGGCTGTGTGATCACCTGATGAGATAATAATGTAACCTCACTTTCTCACGCAGGCTGTTCTAGAAAACCCTTTATCAGGAATTTCATTACAGAGAGAGGTCTTAATGGACTTTGGTAGAGTGTGGATCCTTGTGATGGTCACGTTGCAGTGGTTAGAAAAGTTATAAAAAAGGACTTTTTTAGTGGCCTGGTTTTTCAAGAATATGTGCAGCGCTGCATATATGTAGTCTTTTAAAGTGTTTCTAGTAATGACAAAAATGATCTTGCAGGTATTATGAATCAACTTTATGTCTAAAATGCGCACATGTGAAGCAGTTTTCTGTATCAAATTTATCTGGGGGAGGTGGGGGGGATATTGTTCTGCCTTTGTGCGTACATGCCACTGTTTGATGCACAACCTGGTGGATGCCCTGGAAGTTAATCCTGACACAGCACACCCTCCTGGAGCCAAAGTAGGACATTGCACTACACAAATTCACTTATGAAACTACTGAATTAATGCTTTTGCATCTGTGTATGTTCTAGTTAAAATCAATTACATTAGATCCCAAGAAATACATTTTCAAATTATCTGTGTATTGCAATTTACTATAGGAGTCTTTAAACATGTGTTTTTTTATTATACATGTCACCTTGTCAGTATTGTGTGCACCTTGCCACTAATGTGTCTTCACACAAATTTCATCTGACATAAAGGTTAGTGCTTGTTTTACTGGTGGCAGATTTGTTTAGAGAATGCTTCACCCTAAAATGTAATGCCCTCTGAAATCAGCATCTCACTGTTTTTGCTGACTATAGAAATTTACTTGCTTTCATCGTTGATCATATATTTTTCAGTCTGTTACTAGGATTCTGGAAGAGGAAACAAAAAATGAAGAAAGATGTTCAGCAATGGCTGGACTCCTGCTGCCATTCTGAGCTTTATCAAATGTCAGCTTAGGCCCTTCATTGGCACCAGAGCAGAACTGCATGTTCTTTTAGGAAAATGCCACATTTGAATGCCTGGCTAGGTGCCTCATGTCACCAGTAGATTCTTCCTAAACTGTAAAGTAGGAATTTGGATTTTATTTCCCCTTTGCAGTGTTTTTGTTTGTTTGTTTTTAACTAGTAAGCAAACTAGATTCTTCAAGTATATAATGCTGCTGCTTTTATTACTCCAGGAATAGTGTACAGTAAATGTAGCAGAGTATGTTGTTTAAGGACATTAAGAATGAGTTATTTCAAAAATTGTACTTCTTACTGTCCTGTAACTCTGAAAAGTCTTAACAGTTTAGTATTGAAGTTGCCACATAAGGAGTTGGAAGCTTACAGCTGTTAAGGGAAAGTGATGCTTATTTTCACAATATGTCAGTGATTTAATTTAGTATTATTAATAATTTAACAGATAATTTTATTCTTGTCTTAGAAGTCTGCATATTAGTTAAAAATAATAGCAACCAAAAAGTCTTTGAGAAAATATCTCAGAAGTATTCTCTATTGAACATCTTTATTTTCATGGTAATTTTATATTTCAGTAAAATCATATTGGCATTTTTATCTGTTGAATTTGTTAGGATTTTTTTATACATACTGTCAAGGCCTATTGGGTATTTGCTTATCGGAATATTTTGAAGAAAAGTATTTACATATGAATATATTAACAATTCAGTCACTCCATAGGAAACTTGTCGAGGAAGGAATGCAAGTCCAGAACTTCCTTCTGGAGAGGATATTTTATTACAGTCCGGTGGTGCTTAACTTGATACAGTTTTGCTCAGTTAAAATATCTCCAAAAAAAAAAAAAAAAAAAAAAAAAAAGACATTGTTAGTGTATGCATACACCAATCAAGAATCTAATGTTTGCCACATGGTTGTATACAAGGCCACTGTTCTCTCCTGTGGGAGCTGTAGATTACCCATGAGGGTAGAAATTGTCTCCAACGGTGCAGATTAAGATGATGCAGGTTAGGTCTCAGCATTCAGGTAGCATCTGTATATGTTAGGGACAGAAGAAGACAGAAAGTTTGTTTTTTTGGAGAGGGTAGTTTGGTGGAGTACTTTTGTTTATTGAATAGAGATTACTGAGATAAGAATATGAGATCAGAAAGGAAAAATTAGATGCAAGAAAAAAGAAAACACAAAAAATCTCTTCCATTTACAATAATATGTCGTGTTTCTCAGTAAAATGCCAATGCTGCTTATAAATAGAAAGGAAATTAAGCTCAGTACTCTCAAAGTTTTGTTTTAGGTATGATGTATTAGGACACTTTGAAGAGTACAGTGCAAGCACCACAGTTGAAAGGATGAGGAGCTCAGTCAAGGAATGTTCAGATCTCTTATCAGATTTTTCCCAAAGTAGCATTTCATATGTATGTTATTATGAAGCCATTATTCACATATGGCTGTCATCCTATGGCTTCAAACTATATGAAAAGCCAAGTAACGACAATGTCTGTAACATACACCCTTCTTATTCGAACACTTAAAATCTATGGCTTCAAGGGGATAGTTCTGTAATGATGGGATATTATGTGCTCAGGTGGTCTTTTGATGACAGGTGGTCTCCAACAACAGATGGCCTCAAAGGAGGAACTTCAGTGCATTTTGGTTTAAAACATTTACACATTTCTTTTAAAAAAATTTGAAATGTTATCCTTGTGTAATGTCCTTAACTATTTTAGACAGAGTAGCCAAGTTATTAACACTGACAGATGATAAATAAGGGCATCCTTTAAAAGGTGGGTGATGGTGATTATGTGGTCTTGGAGCTTGCTTTGATCAGAAGTGACAGGCCTGTAAGGTCTGTGCCACTCAATCCCCCCTGGAGGGAGATCAGCACCTGTTTGCACTTTGAGGCTCCTCTACCTCCCACTGCCTTCCAGCACTATTTCATCTTTTTTAACACACTTGATGTTGATTGGCTTTAAGCAAAGCCATTATTCATTTACAAAACACTCCTTGATGGAGCTTGCTCAAAACTGTATTTCAGAAGCAGTGTTTGTGCTCTTACAATCAACATTCCCATTATAAAAGCTTAATTTTCAGTGAACTACTGAGTTATAATCAACCTGGGTGCTAATATTAACCTTGTTTCATATTTTGTCTAAACAATATTGCCCATGAATCAGTTCAGCTTAAGCTTTGTGTATCTTTAGATGTTTATCCAGAAGAGACTATATATTATTATGTTTGCAAAACAAATGGGTTCTGGTATAGTAGATAAGATTTTAGCTTAATAAATACTGTTTCAAATAGCTTTGTCTTACTTTTGAAGTGTAATGGATATTTCTAGAAAACAGCACAAAACAAGGCTTTGACTTCACTAAGGGGCATGTGACAAATCACAGAAATTAGTATCCATTGGTTATTGAATGTTGTCTATGTAACATTAGACTTTGGTATAGTCTTACCAACCTAGATACAAATACATGCTACAGTCAGTGGTATCTCATTAGTTAATTTTAGTGTGTCTGAGAACAGATGTGATTCAAGCCCAATTCTGCTTTTCCTGTATTAACAAAGTTAAAGCTTTGGGGAGTGGTACATCAAAGGCAGGACCAAGCGATCATTGTATATCTTGGTAAGGCATTGTTTAAAAAGGAATTCCTTCAATTTGTTGTCACTTGTTTCTTCCTTCTGTTCTTCAAGATCTCCTCATAGATCAGCTCCACTGAAACCAATGGGTGTCCAACTAATTTCAGTGTATGCTTTGAATCAACTTCCTATCTCAGAGAAAGCACGTGCTACAGGAAAAGTCCTTAATTTGACTTTTTTTTTCCAAATCAGAATATTTTTTTACAAGTTCTGGTAATGAAATATTCATGATAATAATAAATAAATAATAATAATAAATAATATAATATAATATAATACAATATAATATATAATATAATAATATATAATATAATAATAATAAATAAATAAATGAATCAGTGAGTGGAAATTATTTCACTTATATTTTTAAAGCATGCTATTATATTAGATTGCACATAGCATGTTCCAAAACCAGGTGTTATTTCAAAATGAAATTCAGAAGTATTGGGTGTTGATAAAGTTGAAATGGATTTTTTTTAAGTTTGTTTAGCATTTTTTGAGAGCACTTTACTTAGATTTATTGCAGAATGCTCAGTGTTAATAGATCTGCATTTCCTGGCAGCAGAAAACCTCTTCAAAAAATCTTCAGCCAATTTAAATGTTTGCTCATGAGCCTTTTGTCACCTTTTCCAAGAGAGTAGTCCTGTAGTATCAATGGGAGCTAAGGATGAACAGCAACATTTTGAGTTGAGCCTACAATGTGCTCCTTGTTTCTTCTTTTCTTCCCCGATAAGCACTTCCCTTCCCCTCTCTTCCACTGCTGATCAGTCTTTCATCTGCATGTGACTTGCCTCCCTTACCCTCCTCTCAAGTGATCCCATCCTTTTAGACTCTAATCTGCCCGCACACAGCTTTCTGTGGTACTGGCCCATAGCTGGGACTGCTTTGAGCCTTTTTGTTCAATATAAATGAAAAGATATTTCAACACTTGTGTTTTATCTCTTTTTGGATAAGGAGTGTGGTAAGAAACGGAGGTTCAAAGTCCTGAGCTACCAAAGGTGCTGATGAACACAGGAGACTGTCAAGAAGAGACTGCCAGTTCTGAGCAAGCGCCTTAAATGTGAAAATATTCTTGCTGAGGACAAGCAATGCTTGGCTCTGTCTAGTACATAAGTTATTTTACATTTCCATTATATGAGACTGATATCTATCTGCGTGAGATTACAAACACGAAAGGGAGAAAGAAAATTAGATCAATGGATAAAGCAGGAAAAAAAATAAAATAAAAAGCAACAACAACAAAAACAACAGCAACAACAAACCACTTGCATGCAAAAGCTTTTAGCCCAAGAAGAGGTTTGTATTCCTCAAAGCTTGCAAGTTTTTCCCAGTTGTACCCAGCTGGCCTAACAGACATTTTATCTTCCTTTAGCTTCTTTTTCTCATATCCTCAGTTCCTTACAGCTGCAACATTGCTTCACTTAGAGCTACGCTACAGGCAGTAACCATAAGACTCATTTTGATCTTTGTGGTTCTTTAAACAAACCTTGAAACTGGACTATGACCTCTATATTATTTGATAACATTACAAGACATGGTATTAAAGTCTGGACCTTTGATATTCTTTCAGCTACATCATTTTCTACCTTGTTAAGATTTTAGTGGAACTGGCCAAAATCTTTTTATTTTGCACTGTCAGAATTTTTTCTTGTAAATTAATTTTTAAGGACAGGACAGATTTCTATTGAGGCT
The DNA here is from genome assembly GCF_011077185.1 of Oxyura jamaicensis. Taxonomy (NCBI): domain Eukaryota; kingdom Metazoa; phylum Chordata; class Aves; order Anseriformes; family Anatidae; genus Oxyura; species Oxyura jamaicensis. The sequence continues at coordinate 13,644,770 of NC_048907.1, read as the reverse complement.
TCAGGCTTTTTAATTACTATAGGTGTGGGGTTTTTTTGAATCCTGACATTTTTATTTTTATTTTTAATTACATTAAATAACTTTATATATTCATTAGAACACTGATTTTAGTGATGAGATATGACAGTTTCCCAAGATTTCTCATCCTTTTGCATCAATATCTATACAGCCCTTTAGTTGCTTTAGAATGCCTTTTGAAGTTATTCATTGAAAATTTGTAGAGAAAAAAGCCCAAGTTACATGTCTACACATGATTTTTATACTAACTTAACCGGATCAATTTGAAACCAGATTAAAAAATAATAATATTTAATCAAGTCAGCTCAAGCCAATGTTATGGTTTTTTGTTTGGTTGCGCTTTGTTTTTTCGATGTGGGGGTTTTGTTGTTGTTTTGGGGGGATTTTTTTTTTTTTTTTTGGTTGGTTGGTTTTGGAGGGTGAGGGACAGGGGATCTATGTAAAACCTTGCTTGTGCTTTCCTCGGTGCTGCTCAGCTCTTTTGAATTCCAGGTGGCATTGGACGGACAGGAAAATATAATGTGCTAGTTCTGGACCAATCACATCCAAAGAATCATCCACGAAATTGAATTAGCAAGCATAAGCCTGTCAGACCTTCAGTTTAGCTGGTCTGGAACTGTACTGAAGTCCTTGAAATCTTTGCAAGACTTTTGAAGTGGACTGATTGCTGCTTTTAACACTGCCCACATTTGTGCAAACTCTAATGCTTTACAGCATTTGGGAATTGTCCTACAAAGAAATAGATGTAATCCTTGGTTGTGTATTTTGCTTTGTTTCTGTTTTTATGCTGAGATAACAACTTAAAGAGTGGACCAAATTTTATGTTTCCCTTCAGTCTATAATAACCCTTCAGGAACATCCTTGAGAACTGTAAGAGAGACTTCTGAATTTTGTATTCTATAGGGTAGTGTCAGATAGCAAATTTAACAATAATGTAAATGTTGGCTGAGTGCATCTTTATGGAAGGAATTGAAATTTTTCAAATTGTGAGTTTCTCTAAACAAGAAAGGAGAAAGAAAATTGAGCATGGATAGTAAGTAGGTTAAAGATACTGAGAGCCATTGGAGAGGAGGAAGCACAAACAGCCTCAAGGGAGTTGTCATTATGTAAGTCCTAAAGCAAGAGATTCACAAACTCAACTGCTTAATTCTTTTGCATTAATATCATCTGGTTCCCAGGAGCTTTGGTTTTCATTGTACTGCTCTGACCCACTACTCTCCTTACAGATCTGAAGTGACATTCAGAGATCTTCATTTCATGATTCCCCTAGTTATTGTGTAGCAGTGTAGCAATGTTTACAGTGGAATCTGATTATTTAGTTTTATGCATAGTATTTTGCACAATTACAATGGAAGAGTATGTTACATCTTTTGATATGCTGAAGTTGCCCACCCATGGTTTCGAAACAAATTACAATGCAGTGAAGATTTGAAAAATAATCAAATTTAGAACTTCAGCAATTACTGGTTTTGTTAATTAACTTATCTGGGGTAACAGGTTCTTCTGCATGTTGCTTTGAAATTTCCACCCTTAGAGCCCACAGAGTTTGGACTGTGAAGGGACGTATTATGCCGCTCTTTGATCAGTTTTGAAAATTAATCAGAGTCCTTGGTTTGCAGTGTATGATAAAGTGAACATTTTAAAGGCACAAAAAAGTGTGTTCTTTATGCCTTTTTTTTTTTTTTTTTTTAACGTCCAAGTTTGGCTTCATATGAACTACTGATGATTAATGACCTCTGAGCAAGACATTTAATAAAACAGTAGTACAGGAAACACCAGTGAGATTGGGGGATTGCCATACTGAAAGAATAAAGTGGAGATCAGCCCAAGAATGACTGGATCTGGTCAAAGCGTTCATTTATTTCTGCCTGTGATTATGAGAAGCCACCCTTTTCTGTAAATGCACTTATTGGGAAAATGATGAAATGGAACATCTGTGAGTTTGTCTTCCCTTCCTCAGACTGCTTTCATCCACAGGGTTTCAGGCATGGCACAAAGAACACCAAAAGCAGAATCACAGCCAGAGTGAATACTCAGGAGACCATATACTCTCTGATAAAAAAGCATATTCAATTTATCTATAAATATTTTGTGTCTCCTAGAAAAACAGAATTCCAAAAGCAGTATTTTAGAAGTTATTTTGAGAACTCCAGCTTTTGTTTCCATTGTAAGGATCCTGCACCCTGATGTCAAACTAATGGTTTTATTAACTTGAAAATCATAGGACTCAAAAGAGCTGGAAAGGTCATAACGACCTTTATGTTTAAATGTTTCGACGTGGGTTTGTAGCTTTCGTCTCTGCACTGCAACTCGTGCAGACTGAAGATCTCCATTGCGTGGCGTTGACGTGCCCAGACGCACTTTAATGCTGGACAGGAACACAGCTCAGGTTCTGTGATTTCCAGTCCCACGGTAAATCCTGCAGGAGCCAGTCCACACCCCTGGAAGGATTCCTATTTCCAGACTGAAGAGCATCACAGTTCTTTTCCCCCTCCATCACTCACAGTGAGAAGTTTTAGATAATCCACACTGGCAGTGACAGTTTCAGGCTTTATGTATGCTTTTGTATGTGTTTGAAGTAATTGAAGCTGTTTCATTTTGACAAACCATGTTAATATCCCTCTTCTGCAAGGAATATCCATTTGACTGAATGTTCCCACCTTCTTGTGTTAATGATCACTGATCAGCTGGGTATTTAAAGCATCAAAGAGCTGCTGTTTGATGTGCAACCTTAAGCAAACTATCCATGTCTACACCAGGAGACGTTCTGGATCCTTGTTTGATGTGCTTAACACAACAGACCTATCTACAAGTTGGCATTTAAAAACATCAACAAAAACAAACAACTTCGTTTCATTTACATAACAAAAAGCTCCTTGGACTTGCAAGGAGGCTCCTTTGAAATGCACCCTTGTTTCTGTCACTGATGGGAGAAGGATCTGTCTAGTCTGGAGCTCAACCTCTCATCTCGTACACACAGCAAATGGTAAAATTTCAATAAACGAAATCTATTCCTTCCACAATGCGGGGTATTACAACAACAATAATAGAAACTGCAGGGACACTATTATTACGTGTTTCTTCTACGTATTCTTTTAAAAGGACTGATATTATGCAAGCTTTGCAATTGATTCTAACACAGAATCAGATTATAACTGATGTAGAAAGCTACAATTTGTAATAAAGTTCCAGTAATAACCTGAGTCACTACAATGAGTGATTCATGACTTGTTTTTTCATGCCATCTGTTCAAAAACATATAATATTCAAATAGTTGTAATTTGTGAGTAGTAAATATATATGACAAAATATTCCTATCATCACAATCTGACAATTCATAAAACTCAGCATGACAATATTGAATATGTTGATTTTAAATCAGGAAACCATATTTCAAGGCAGGTTTAATGTTCTGGATTTGTATTTTACACATACAAGTAGTGCATCGAAAAGCTATGTAGTGAGGTTTTTTCTTTTCCTTTTGTTTACAAAGAAGGCCTCCCTAAATTATCTCCTTTTAATTCTGGTCATTTGCAAAAGTAATTTCAGAAAACAACAAAACCGATCTGCAAAACAAATACCCAAGCTAACAAGAGCAGTTCATGTCAGAAAAGAGATGGCTGGTTTCTGTTTGTTTTCTATGTTTCCCATGGGATGAGTGATACATGGTTAAATATATTACTGGTATATCTCAGACATTTGCTGAAAAATAAGTGGTAGCACAGTAAAAGTGACAGTAAATTAATCACTTAAAATATATCATCACATTCCACAGTAGAGAATATAATGAGCTGGGCCCTTGAGTAGGGCCCAGAATCACGAAGCAGCAACTAAACTGACAGCTCAAAATTTCATGAATTTGAGTCTTCTCTCTTAGATCCTTTTATGGTTTTAGTTATTGCAATATCTGATCATCTCAAACTATAACATAAGCTAATCTGAGTATTAACACCAAAGCTGTATCAATTTATTAGAGATAGTGAACTGCAACTCAACAGAGTGCAGACAAGCCGTTCTCAGACAGCGAGGCATGAACATGTTTGAAGGGAGGCACAGCTGAATTGCTGCAGGCGCCGCAGCGCGGCTGACTCACAGAGGGATGGGGGGGGGAAATTACCCCCAGCCAGCTGAGCTGGGAGCCACAGTTTTTAGATACAGCATCAACAACATCTCGCATCTGCATGAAGCTGTGGTTCCCACAGGTGCTGTGGAAGAGGTGCGTTGGGAACACAGCAGAGGTGGAGTGTCACTGTACTTCAGGAAGAAGATAGAGCTGACTGATGATATCTGGCCACTGTGATACCAGTTCCAGAAAATTCATGAAGCCACTAGACCTGTTGTCTCTCACGGGGGCAAGCTGGTATCTCGGTGGGGTTCCAATTTCCTCCTGGATTCCAGTGAGTAACAAGGAGCCAGTTTTTTGTATAAGGGCAAGACTGGTATCTTCTGTGCTGGCTTCTTCATCTTCTGAAATTCAGCAAGAACAAAACCTTGCATTACCAGTTTTAAGATGTTGGAGTGAAGCTAAGGCAGAGCAAGAGGAAGGATATGGGTTTTGAAGGGGATGTTGGAGTGGTAGGAGTGGTGAAGATCTGGTGCGCAGAGCCTGTGCTGTGTCCAGCTCCTAAAAGTTAGATCACAAAAGTGACTTGAGGCAGCTGATCCCATAAGCACAGTGCATCATTCACCTAAAGAAAAGAATAGATTATAAGAAAAGTTTACAAAGTCTATTCTAGGTCTTGTTCCCCACATAGAAATCTTTAAAACATGTTAAAAATGGCGTGACCTCAATCTATCTTATTGAAGTACCTGTAAAAATGCCGTAGGAAATTTGAGTGTGGGTTTGTTTGTTCGTTTATTTTTGTTGTTGTTCCTTTGCTTGTTTTTTTTAAGCTTTGTTCATGAACGAGGCACAGTCTGGTCACTATGCTTCAGAAATGCCAATCAGAAACAGAATCTATGCCAATTGGAAACAGAACGGATGGAAAAGCATCTTTTCCTGTCAGTTACAAATTTTGTCAGTGAGGAAAAGGAAAAAAATGAACTGTTTTTCCTTTTAACAGCTCCACCTAGTAATTAGGCCACACACCCTAGGTGAACATAGTTTGGACAAGAAAAACTTGCCTTAGTGATCTTAATAACTGCAAAAACTGGTACGACTTTGGCTTCAGCAGATGAATAACATTAATGGACACAGGAAACACAGAACACCTATAGAAAGCTCAACTTACATTTGGGAGGGATGAATAGTAAAAGGCCCTTATCACTAGGGATTTACCTGTTATCGCTGTGGTTTGAATTGCACAAGAGAAGGATGGGAATGATGGCCCTTTCCACCCATTAGTCTCCACCCATGGCAGCATGGTGCTAGTGGAATGTTAGGCATGGGAAATAATTAAAAGTGCTGTAATAACTGTACAGAATGTGTCACCCCTGCCCGCAGCTTCACCATCTTCTCAATTCATGCCCTACCCTTTTCTTTTTGCTCCACCCAAGCTTTGGTTTCCTTCACCCACTCATGACTTTTGTGCTATCTTTCCATGCCAGCTGAAACAGCCTCCCACTTTCTGTTGCCTTTCATCCAGAATTATAACCGGTCTGTTCATCATCACACTGCTGTATGCATAATGAGCAAATTCATGAAGTTACCAAACACCGATTAAAAAAGTATCAGCCATAATCAATATCCTTATCTATTAACAACTGACTGTAATGTATGTGCAGGTAGGATAGAACCTGGTCTCTGTGATACAAAATGAGCTGGACACTGAGGTTCATGCCAATCCCATTACAGAGGACAGGATAGGTGAGACTGGTTTATGGCATGGATAACTGCACTATGCTCGGAAGAACATGTGACTTGGAGCCACCGAAACTGATTCTTGTGGAATCAGCATTTGTTCAGTAACATTCCACTCATGTGCCTTTCCCTTTTCCTGTATATTGCACCTCACTAAAAAAATGAACGAATTAAAAGACAGGAGACTGCCACAGAAGATGCAAGGGTTGGATTCCTAGCTAAACTAGGAACTCACTGCCAAAGACTCCCTCTGGTGAGCTGCAGGCTTTAAGAGAGCAATTCCAGCCCTAGGTGGGCCATATCATTTACCAGAGGTGAGTACATCTTTCTACTGGCTTTGAATCCCCAGTTTTTCAGATGAAAGGTGTTGGTAAGGTCGAGAGAATCAAGGCCGATCAGCTCTTGGCAAAGCTTTAATCAGTAAGGGACCAAACAGAATTATCACATATTTGCAGGTTGATGGGACAGATTCTGCTCTTTCTGATAGCAGAGTCATTTAGAAGTAATCCCATCTGCTTCATCAAGGTACATGGAGGTATTCTATTATAGCCTTTGGATGTGCTCTCATCAACTATGTACGTGCCTTTTCTCTTAGATTCCTTTCCTAGTTAGATGCTGTTGAAAAGTTCGTGTTGTTTTCCGTTGTGAAGCTTGGTAAGAGGTAAAATGAAATGAGCTCAGTAAATTAAGGAAGAGATCACAGCTTAGGAGGGAATCTTGAGGTAGATACTTGGTATTTTAAATAATGAGTATTTGATTTATAGTTATCCCTAATGGTTTTGAAAAGCTGATTGAAATCTACTTGGTCAAGTTTCTTTTTTTCATGTTTATTTTTATGCACACCATGATGTATGGAATCTCACTACCCAACTGCAAGAGACAGAAAGGATGTTTTCCATTTTGATGTATAATTTGGCTACTTTTTTTCCTCAGGGGTAATCAAAACTCACTGAAAAACACATCATTTAGTTATTATTACTTTTTTAATCTGGGCTATGCTGACTATTTCAAAACAATGATTTTTGGTTTGTTAGTTTGCTATTTTGTTTTATTTTTTATTTTTTTTGGCTCTTACAAATGAAATAGGAAATTCCTGTGCTGTCCAAGCTAAAATCTCACCATATCTGACACGTAGTGTCAGTATTTGCCTAAAAGCTCTGGTCCTTTCTTTTCTGAAAATGGAATGGAATGTGAATAATGTCATCCTCAAGAACGTACAACATGAACTCTGTGTCTTTTTTTCTCCTCATTCTTGTCTCACAACTAAACTGCATGAAAGTGGCGTGTGAGTGTATTTGGCAAGCAGTATTAAACTCTGACAGATGCCTGGCCAATGAGTCTTGCTCACACACCCAGCGTTACTCCAATTGCTTGATTTGGGGTCTGGAAAGGAGTATTTTCTCAGGTTTGACTGGCAGAGATCACTTTAGATCATCACTTTAGTCTTCTGTAGTGTGCAACAGACTTGCTAGAGTCATCGAGCAAAAATACGGCTTAGTAGAGGTATAAATCACTGGTAACATACTTCATCTTTTCTCTTCTCTTTCCATAGTAATTATAAGTGTGTTCCTCGATCTTTCACTTCAGGTCTGAAATTCACGTGATAGGAAGCGTCTTTGAGAGATAGAGAGGGAGTAGCAATTTTGTGTGCCCTTCTAAAGGAGTGACTATTGCATGGTTGTCTCTGGTGGAGGGATTCTGGACTTGATTACTGAGGTGCTCTTTTCTTATAAGAAGTTCCTATGAGAAAGGAGAAAAAAAATAAAAAGGAAACAAATACTGACATTTTTACTGCTATGAAACTAGACAATTGATTTGTGTGTTTGGATTAAAGAGATTTTTGTAAAAATAATCTGTTGCTTTTAAACTCAGATGACCTACAATTTAACAGAGAGGGGGAAGGATTCTGGGTCTATACTAAGCTTTATCCTGCACTAGAAATCTTCAGAATGCCATCCTGATATTTGTAAACACAATAATATCTGTTGCTGCAGAGGACTAGTTCCCAAGTGAGAACGACTGATTAACTCCATTGAACTGCCTACTCAGGTGTGACACAATAGAATCAACAGGTGACTCAGCCTACATAAGGATCCAGAAACCTCTAGGCTCTCTGTCCTTTTGATTTAATTACTAGATCTCAGTGAAAGTACAGGGCACAATTACAAAGGCTGTCAGCACCACAAAAATGTAGCAGATTACCTAATTACATATGCAGGCAGGTAATTTAGTTGGTAATTGCCCCAATTACAAATTCAGATGCAAGCATTTGTAGATTCAAGTGGAATGTTATTTCTTTTCTTTGACAGTTTTGAACTGTGTACAATCATACAGGTAACCAACGTGCTGTTGAAACCTTGACACGTATTTTGTCTTTTGTGGTATTTTTCAGCTTTTGCAATTTTATAGATCCTTTCCACATGAAATTATGTTCTGTAAAGGGCATTTTCTGGATCTTCAAGAATGAACATTGACCTCCTTCTAGAGAATATCACTCCCCCCCCCCCCCCCCGCTTTCTGTAGGTCATAGATTTTTTTTGGGGGGTGGTTTATGCATTAATGAAGCAATGTCTTTTCACCTTCCTTAATAATGAATAATAAAAATGCTCAGCACAGTCTATGTTCACTTTTTATTGGTTTTATCTACATTAAAAATTCATCTGCTGGTGATTTTTCAATGAATGTTATTCATTGTCATCCACATAAATAATATTGGCTTTCAACCATATCAAAAAAAAAAAAAAGATAAATATGTTTTGGTTACCTCTTTAACTGATGCAAAGCTTCATTGATTTTATAGGAGATTCCCTTATTTTCATCACCTGAACATTTCACTCCATAATGTTTCAATGAATTTTTCATGTGGTTTACTTTGAAAGTGGACAATTACAAATTGAATCACACAGAATATTCTGTCTTTTTTTTTTTTTTTTTTGGTTACTTTTTTCTATCTCATTGATATCCACAGGAAATGCCCAGATGGCACTACTAAATAATGCTTTTTTAACTGGCAGTCCTCTACATTCAACTTGGACTTTTAAGAACTAAGCAGAATTCTCTCCATTTTGTCTCATATAGAAGATTATACTTTTAGTAATAGCCCTGTATTACATTGATCTCATCAACACTTGAAAGGTTCTTTTGCAATTAATGGTTTTGCACAGGCATAAACAATTGTCCTGTGACGGCCAGGAAGATGATACTCTGCCATCACTCAGGTGGGGTGGCCAAAACCAACCAAAACAACTAACTGATTTCATTTCCCATTTTCTCTCTCTCTTTTTTTTTTTCTTTTTTTTTTTTCTTTTTGTTTGTTTGCTTTTAATCTGTAGTGTTGATTTCACTTTGTCTCAATATTGCTTGCTGACAGCAGTTTGCCTACAATCTAAATTTTATCATCAACACATTGCTGCAAAGATTAACTTCCTGATTTCTTGGCTGGGTCTTGTTGTGGCATTATCTGTTTGTGGCTTGCCTTTACAACATGCCCCTTCTCTACCACTTCAATTACTTTCAAAGCTCTTTGTGGATTTGGTTACCTAACATTTCACACACTAGCTAGGTGTCATTTCCACAATTACTCCTTTTGATGCCACCTTTATCATTTAATTATTATTTTCTCTTCTAAGCCCTTTTTCTTTCTTTTTTTTTTTGGATTGTCTCTCTGTATAGGTGGAGCACCTCTTAATCATCTCTTAAGTAATTGCATTTTAGCTGCTGTAATACCTTTTTAAGTCTACTCCCCTATGATGCCTATACAAAAACAATACTGGTTAAACATTTGGTGTCATGTGATTTCTTCTTGCTGTGCTGACCAGTATCAGTGGACAGATTCCATGTGCTTTTCCTGTCAATCATCTTCCACAACCTCTTTGGGGAAAGAATCACCAATTCTTCTTTATGTGTTGAGGCATTGCAGAGTGGATTCTGATCTGTCACCAAGGCTCCCTAGCATAACTGCAATGAAAATAGTGAATAGTGCAATGTGCAATGAAAATAGTGCAATGAAAATAATATATTCTTAGAATGATTTAGGGTAATTATTTGACAACTGATATTGTGTTTTGTAAGCTGGATAATCAAATCTGCTTCAGGATATCAGCTAATTGCCACTTTGGATAAGAAAGAATTATTGTATCACTTGTAAGCAGCCTTATGAAAACAGTCAGGTACATCCTTTCTTTTTTACCTCCCTCTAAAGCATTTGTTGTGTTTCTGAGCCATAATCACACGTGATCACATTAAATGCTTTTTCTGAAGTGACAGTCTATAATAGCTCTTCCCTTTTTGTCCAGCCTAGCCCCCATTCATGTCTATGCCAGTTTTTAAGACACTTCAAAAGTCACACCCTTTGTCACCTGGCTTTAATCCTGATCACCTACATGGTAACAACCTGTGAGATATGATTCAAGTATAAACTACAAAAAACTGTGGAAATGCTCACAGCTGCATGAGTCCTACAGGTTTGTTCCCTCATGATTATTATTACTACTGTTATTTATTTAGCATTCATTGATGCCAAAAGAACCTTTGATCATTTTTCTACTAGGGTGTGGAATCTGCCTCTTGTTAGCCAGTAGCAAGGCTAAACAGGTACTGAATTACTTTTGATTACATAGCTAAACTTCTTAACAGAAAAATATATATATATATATATTTTTTAATTTATATCTGTAATAACATAGTCAGGTGCATCACAAGCTTATAGAGAGACTACAATGAAAGCCTACAGCTGCTTAATCAAATTCTGATACCTTTTTTGTTTTTTAAGGTATAAACTTATTGCAGAACATGGTCAATACAGCCTATTAAGATAGAAGGTTATGCATTCTGAATAAAAATCTTCATAGTCAAAGGAGAGCCAACAATTTACTATGAGCATAAAACAATTCTAGCAAAAAACATAGGAAGTATTTCCTGCCTTTGTGGAGCCACAGATATGAGATGGAAGGATCTGAGTCAAGCTCTATTCAAACAAGCTCTTTCTCAAGTGCTTTAGATAGAAAATACCTCTTTTAAATGGATGGCTTAGTAAGAGAAGAGGAAAAATAGAGAATAGAGAAAAAAAATAAATAAATACAAGGAGTAGGAAAGAAAGGGGCATGAGAAGGATAGCAATAAATCAAAACCAGGACCTAATCTGATTACTTTTTTTGTTACTGCTCTGAATTTGTTATTCAGTATGAATTTGGTACAGCAGAAAGTGATGTTCTTTATGAGGTTGTGGTTGCTGAGGTGAACTGCATCACACATGTTTCTGAGGGTTTGTACACAGCGAGGTGTTAGAGTGCTGCATGCTGCAATGCATGTGCCCCTTTGCATAGGCCTTACTTTCCATGCAGGGGACTTAGGGGCTCTCTGGCACAATTCCTGCACTTAAAATTGGGATGACAGTACTGGTCATCTTCACTGGGGAGAGGAAGGGTCGTTCCTCACATTTATTAAAGCATGCCAGGATCCTATCACTATGGTAATACAGACCATATAAATACATAGAAGAGAGAGAAAAAACTGTTATATGTTAAGTTAGCCATTCTAATTGTGTTAAGGAATAGACAAATCTGTAGTCTGAGTTCCAAACTAATTTTTAACCAGCTTTACTAAGGAAATAAAGCTTACATATTCACACTATTTACCTGTTCCCTCCTTAAATTGCTGATCACCTTATCAGCTAATTTCTACTTAGCTTAGAAGAAGCATGGAGATCTGAAGAATTTAAATTCCCACATGTTTCCTGAGTTCGGTAGTCAGAGAGCAGAAGGCAGGGAGCTCTCTGCTCTCGCAGCCTCAGTTTTGATGGCCTGGTCACTCCGAGAAACAGCTCCTGGGCAAGCAGCAGGTACCTGCCAGCTGGTTCATCAGTACCAAGGTAGATCTGTCCAAGACACACCTTTTCCTACTTCTTGCTCATCTAGGAGACAAAGATCCCTAGGGAATAAGGGAGAAGGCTTGTATGGGGAATTATGAAGGCAATGAGAGAAAATAGGAGTATTACAAGAAAGGATTTGAGGCATGGCCTGGCTTGGTAGTGAAAAGATCACTGGAGATATTGTAAGGGTATTTTTTACCTAAGTGGTATTAGCCATGGTGACAAAGGGAGGCAATAGGGAGACAGGTTTAGGTGAGGGAGTATTGGTACATACCACAGAAATCTTTAGGAAACCAGGTTCCATTAGTTCCATTGTTTACAGAGTTGTTTCTCATTCTCTCAAGGCTCAGGATGTTTGACAGCCTGCAAAATTAGAGGCCATGAATGGTCATTTGTACCTTGTATGCACTTTCTTTGAAATATATTTTAGAACTACAGGCTATTTTAGACTGTTCCTGTCAGTTCCTGTGGTTCTTTACTGAAGAAAGATAAAGACAATTTTTTTTTCCTCTTTTCTTTTTTTTCTTTTTCTCTTTGTTCATTCTCAAAAAAAAAAAAAAAAAAGGAAAAACGAGACAGAAAACTGTAAGTTTGATTTTTTTTTGTTGTTTTTGCCTTTTTTTTTTTTTCTTCTGAGAACACTATTTTAATATTGGAAGAAAAAAAAATCAAGGATAACAAAAAAAAAAAATCAAGGGACAGAGTAACTTGATAAGTTTTCTGTACTTTTCAATGCCCAATGAATTCCAAGTTCCTATTAACTCTGAAGTCAGCATTGTTACCAAAGAGCAGCTGTTGCAATGTAAACACACCTGCTTCTGTGTTAGCCCAGCCATGATCTAAATTGAAGAATTAGAAGAAGTGAGCCCGCAGAACTGGAGTCATACTCATGTTTTATCCCATTCACCTAAGTTACACATGAACTTCAAAGTCTAATTAGAACAATTTAAATACTAACATGATTAAGCACAGCTGACTTCATTTCATTTTTTCCTTTGGTTGAACAGAGGATATTAATGGAAAGAAATTCTATTAATTCAACCTTTGATTTAAAATCAGAGAAATGTAGAAAATCGTAGAGTTAACATAATATATCCTATGACCTCTCAAGCTTTGCTTCACTGTTGGAGGAAAAAAATACTGCTTTTGAGATAGCTCTTTTAATGCAATTCTGCTGGTGACAGGTCAGTGTAGGGCAGGCTAGTTCTAGCTGTTTACAGATAAAATATGTTTTTGTATGTAGAAGTTCTATTACTGATCTCAGCTGTCTGCACGGAGGAAGAACAGTCTCAGTTCAGCTATACAGCTAGAGAGACAAGCGCAAGCAAGCAAACCACAACTTCGGTGGGAGAGCATTGAAAGCAAATGGATTTGAGCCCTACCTCCTCCTGCTACCCAGGAAGAGAAGCTGCACATCTGGGTTGTGACTGAAAGGAGGGAGATTAAGTTTCTGTGAGTGTTAGGAGAGGAGGGGAGGCTGGAAATGGAGCCAGATGGCAAATGGCAGAGGCTCAACATGGCTGTGTTCTTTAACAGGCTTCTGATCCTTATTGGCAAATACCACTTTAAGCTGTTTTGGTTAATTTCTTCCCTAAATCATCCTAATGACATTCCATACTGAGGTTGGTGTGACATACTTGCCAAAACTTCCTTACTGCCCTACACACGCACGCAGCCTGGGTGAAAGAATGAACAAAGGACTGTTCTGAGAGCAGAGTTTGGTGAGTTTTCTGCTTGTAGCACTGTAAGGAACTTGGAAGGTAATTAATGACTTCCCCACTCTGACATAAGAAGTCTAAGTCCCCTGGGGAGATTAATACTATTTTTTTCTGATCATACTCCAAAATCAAAGTCTACAATAGGGACAGAACTATTCTCTCCTTTGAAAATATTCTGAAAGTACTGAGTGCCTGTCCAGTTGCCTTCATTTCAAATATGAATCAGACGCTTTTCAGATATATGAGCTCTAAGGATTAAACGTTCCTTTGTCCAAAACCATTTAGCATAGAGAGAAGATACCAGTGGAGCCATATTTCTCTTTTTAACCCTCCCTGCATTGCCTGTCAGCATTTTTGCACAGGTTGCCAGCAACATTCATCAGTTACAATGACAGGAATGATTATTTATTCTTGTATTGTTTGTGCTTTGTAGAGGCTTGCTGTGTCACAGACAGAGTAAGTGAAATCAGCCTGTATGGGATGATTAGCCTATACAATTAAAGCCACTCAAGAAGCTGAGATCATCCATTCTGACACAGCCACTCTGTCTCTCACACACACACATTTACACAGAGAAAAGGACCTTTAGCTTACCAAGGAACAAAGCTTAGTATCACATCCAGAAGGTCCTATTCAAAATCCAAGAAGAGGATGCTATCTAAATTCCTGAGACTTACAAACTAATTTGTTGGATGCTATAGATGCAAAAAGCCCTTTGATGACAAAGTCACTCAATTGAGGGAAGGGAACAGCAGCTCAAGTTGCTTGCAAGTTCATCAAACAAGGCTTTATTTATTTATTTATTTTAGCCTTTGCATACTGATAGCCTGTGGTTGTATGTTCTGTTAGAACAGATTGAAGAAATTCTGATTCCTGCTTATTCTTGTCCCCTTTGTTCTTTTCTTCTGAATCAGTGCTTTATTTTGGTAGTGTCCCAATGAAGAACTGTGAGATTTTCTGGTGTAAAAATAGTAACTGAGTAAGAAGGAGGAGAAGTAAGGTTCATTTTTGGTTGGATTTGTTTTCAAAACTGATACGAGGTCTGGTACAGGGCACAAACATCCAAACACTGAATCAGCAAAGCTGAACAGATGGTAATCTCTGATGAACAAGCAGACATGAGCAGCTGTTGGAAGGGAAACCAGAAATCTTTTTTGCTTGACTTGTGGCCAGTGGAATAGTAAATACAGACTCCTAGCCTTATACTGCAATTTTTGTGAGTTGTCCCCTTCAGGCTAGAACTTCTTGGTAACAAATCTTAAGTTGTTTCAATGGGTCATTAACATTGTCTCCTTTTGCTACAGTGGGTAGTTGTGAACAATACTCCAATAATTCAGGAGCAAGAATCTGAAGGAAATAAAAAGGCTGAGGACAGGGATCCTAGAAGAGCAAGTAAAGAAGCAGGTGACCTCTGAAAAAATAGAGGAGGAGGGTCATTATGGATCAGAAATGAAGTGAGTAAGTAGAACAGGTTTCATTAAAATTTTAGATACATTTACCTTCATCGATCTCTATACAGGTATAGGTATGCAGATACATTTCTCTCTCCTGCCATTCATATGAGAGCAGTACTTCTGAGTTCCCATTCTGGCTCAGGACATGTGTGCGCTAACATAGACCAAAAAGACTGTCCCTGCCCTAAATAACTTTTCCTGACTAATACAATATGATACTAGCACAGTTTTGCAACTACAAAAATTGGCAGTAAAAGGATGTTAAATCTAGGCCACCACAAAAGAATATAGTGAAATAAGGGGAGGGATGAAAATGGAAGGAAAGAAAGCAAAACAGTGAAGATCATCACTGGGAATGATGTCCCACTTGCAAGGATTTTTTTTCCATGTACTCCATTCAGAAAAAGCTGCAGGTAAAGATGAAAGGGAGATACTTTAAGTCAGATTACAAAAAATGTTGATGTGACAATGTGAAGAAAACAACAACAAAAAACAAGCCAAATTGTTTGTGCGACAATCAGTGTAGAAATACTTGGAGACATCAACACTTTTGGACATAAGGGTTCGTTTAAAGTAGGTATAATTAAAGGCAGAATTTGTCCTACCTGACAGATGGAATAAAGTGAGTATACCAAAATATGCTGACCTACACACTGATGAAAGAACGATATAAAATTTGACATCAACAGTCCATCATGTCTGAAAATCACTGAAAGTGTGATGACAAGAGTAAATGTCATTTACTCAAGGAATATCCAGAGAATTTGACTATAGTGTGTGATATATCTCAGTCTAAGCATGCTTTAAAACCAATTACAGATTTATTACTTTGACTTGAGCACTAAAAGGTCTCATGGAAAAGACCAAGCACAAATTTTAGAGCGACACAAAGTTTTGCTTGCAGAAGTAGCTAGAGCAAAACATTGACTAATGTAATTTTTTGTAGGTTAGAATGTATTCAAAAGGATAGTATAACATACAGTATTAATGCTGTAAATTGTCTAAGGGATAGAGAAACAAAAACACTGAAACACTTAATGCCAGATAACATGCCTACCCAGGACCCTGTCCTTCATGAGCTGTCAGGGTAGCGCAAGGCAGGCCTCCATCTGGTGGGTCGCTGCTCGGCACACACTCGATGCAGGAATGGTACTACTGCATGGGCTGACCTGGAGGTTTCCCTGGCACTGGTCTGAGTTTCTTGATTCCCACACTGAACAAAAGGCTATCATCTGGTCAGTCGTTGCATAGACTGTAAAATAAAAATACTTGTTATTTTCCTAGCTCAGATGCAGCTTCTGCCTTCTGGGAAAGCTCAGTGCAGCTTAATCAAGTGAGTGGAGTGGTATCAGTAAAGAACAGAACTTCTGATAACTTAGTTGAAGCAGAATGCTTATACCCACTAGATTTTACCAGTACATCAGTAAGAACTGGGGTTTCCAGGTGACCTAAAGAAGAGCTTGTTGGCCCAAGAGCATATCTTTTTATTTTTCTCCATCTGTGCCTAATGCTCTAATACAAGATAGTACCTCTGCCCACAAACCATGTCTCTCCAAACACTGTGAGGACACTGCAGAGCTCTATTGCTATTGCATCAAGTGAAAGCAGATGCTGGTGTAAGTCATTAGCTGTCACTTTCAATTCAACCTGACAAGAATGAGTTAATGGAGGAGCTCTGTTATAATGGTCAACAGGAAAATAAAAGCCACACCAAATCTGTTTTTCTTGTCTCCCTTGTTTTCAAAGACAGTGCTACTGGCATAACACAGAATGCCCTGTTCATTTATTTGCTGATAATGCTTCTCCCTTTGGGGGTGAGACACAGCTACTTCATGGATATAGAGTAACTTATTCAGCCACAAAGAGAAACCTCTTCCTTCCTTTAAACTGTTCTCAGACTACCAAAGCAGCTGCTGGTGCTGACCTACATATTGCTGGCTACTTTTCTCACTAACAGCAATTGAAAAATTGAGATAACAATCTTTTTTTTTTTTTTTTTTTTTTTTCCTCCTCCTCCAAGTGCTTAAGATCTTATTACTTTTATTCTTGTTTCTGTTATATTTGCCAACTCCAGGATGTATTTTACTGAGTGAGTCTCTACACCAGAGAATTCCAGAAATTTCTTGACCTGCAGTATGATCTCAGTATTTATAGTCATAAATACAAATAAGCAGGTTTAAAAAGCCAGATAGAGCAAAGGATGAAACAGTTCTTCAGTTTCATTCAGGCCAAGTTGTTCATTATGGAACAGAGTAACAGAGAGGTTTTTGTCTATTAGTTAAGTCAGGCTGGAATCAGAGGTGATTGCTGCCACTTCATCATGATTCTTTTTAACCATATGAGCTCATGTCAGCTGATGTACATCACTCCTCTCTGACAGCCCTGCAAAGTTCAGTCACAGACTGTAATGTAAAGTATTTGAGGAGTGGCTCTGTCTTAGACCAATGTCCTGCAAAAATGCCTGAAAATATCACATATTAAAGGTTTGATCAAATACAACATGTTACCTCATCTTCATGCTCTGTGTCCTGTGTGTTG
This sequence comes from Oxyura jamaicensis, assembly GCF_011077185.1. NCBI lineage: Eukaryota > Metazoa > Chordata > Aves > Anseriformes > Anatidae > Oxyura > Oxyura jamaicensis. Next base: position 13,627,373 of record NC_048907.1, on the reverse strand, counting down.
GAAGAACAGCTGCCAACACCAAATCTTCCTCTGTTGTTACAATGTTGGAGCACCTTGACACCAGCTTTTCTGTCTGATAACTAACAGAACAAGAAAAATCCTCAGATCACCATCTTCAAGTTTTTCTTCATGCTGCCCTGTACTTTTAGCTGACATCCATAAAGATAATGCATTCACCTCTTTAAGCCTTTCAGATAATCTTTATGAAGAAGTTCCACCTAATGCACAACATCTGCTGAGCCATTAAGTCAGCATCAAGCATAGTGTTACAAGTACCACCTACACCAGTTGCTGCAGGTGGCTCTTAAATTTCAAAGACTGTGTGAAAGGACTTCTTAACAACTGCCCCTAACAGTTTCCAGTTAAAACTCATTTTCATCTTGCAGTTTGTTCTGAGGCTCAGCCCACTGGAGGTTTCTTACTGGGGCAATGTGCATTCAAAAGCCTGAAAATGTGTGAATTCATTTGAGAGTAACAATGCCCCTCATCCCCTTCAGAAGCAAGTACATATAGATTCAAAGCTGTATCCTTTTTAAACTCTCTTTAGTCCTGTTTTTCCATCCAAGTTGCCCTTGATTTTGGTTCTTTGTTGCTGATTCCTCCCCTATCCCTTTAGTAATGTCCCTGATATATATGTCAGTGCTGAGTGTATCTGATCAAAACATGGCAAAGTTGCTGGTTCAGCACTCACAGCAGGGGATGGGAGAAATGGGCTATGTCTAATCCTACTTTGTAATTGCTGTCACAATGCTGTGACGCTGCCAGTTGGCACGTAGGCGCAACAGCAGAATTTCGAGGAGATAATGACAGGTGCTCATAGCACATCTAGGACAGCATGTGTTGGCGAACAAGTTTTTTAACTAGCCTGTTTAGACCTTAAAATAAAAAACACGTTGGTTTCAAACAACAGCCTGCCACTAAAAAGTGTGCAAGATACTGCATATGGCAGGAAAACTGAGCTGGCTCCAGAGCAATGTCTGGGTACGTGATTGTACTAAATTATATCTATATTCAGCTCTTCTTAGAATGAAGTAGCTCTAAGAAGCTCAGCTAGGTAGGGTGATTTTTTTTTTTTAACTTCAGCCTAAGAAAATTTTGTGGGAGGAGTCACTTTGGAAAGGTGGGAAAGCCTTTACCCTCAGGTTGCCTCAGTAAGAAGCTCCTGCTGTGATACTTGAAAGCCCAATAGACATGTCTGAATTTATAATACACTCTTGAAGTATTCATTCATAATCCTGTAGGGATTTTCAAAGCCACAAAGAGGATGTATTTCTTTTAACTGGCTATAGGGAAAATATTAGTTCCTGCTGTAATAAACAAACAGTCTATTTTGGTGCAAGAGGAAAAATTTGAAGAGTCAAGGTGAAGAAAGGGAAACCTTTCTGACACTCTTGGAAGTTTCTGTTTTTCTAAAATATGTGATATCCCACAAACTGTTTCTATTTTCTCCCTGTTCTTTACTCCTTGAAACTTCCCTGTTACCACCTGGTTCTTCTCCACTGTATAAATCAAGTTCACTGCATTCACACCAGGTAAAATCTTTAGCCTGATTACTATACAATCAAAAGAAAAGAAATGCATATATATATATAAAAAAATGAAATGTGGGTGTTGGAGGGGAGATATTTTTCCCCTTGCTTCTTTTCCCCCTCTATCATGAGGTATATCATAAGAGAGCATAAGTGGCACTGTACCTGTGCTTCATGCAGCCACTTCTGTCTGTATGGGCTTGTGCAGGCAAAGTAAGTATGGTCAGCAAACACAGTCCTCAAAATGATGAGAAGTAGAGGCTGGGAGCAATAGATTCCTTGTACAATGGGATTCTGTTGCCATAAGATTATGTTGCTGAAAGAAAAACCAGCCATTTCTAATCACTCTGTCAATTCCTAGCCCATGTCAGCAAAGTTCTCCTGCAGACTTTTACCTTTTATGCAGCATGCTGAGACAAGCCCTAATATTCATCACGGATGGTGGAATTTAAGTAGTATACATCCTTTGTGCTTAGCACGCACATGAAATGAATTTCATAAATGGAGCACAGTTTTTTGCCAGAAGGTGAGGTGGCTGCAAACTCTCTGTGCAGCTATTGCTGAAATCATTTTTACCCTTCTGATTGATGGCCCCACACCTTCAATAACCCTTCAGAAGTGAGATGTGACAAAAGCCCACACTTCTACCGACAACTCATATCACAGTTCTGACAGAAGGGGCCTGCCCCTTTCATATTTATTTATATTTCTCAGTGAATGATGTGATGAGATTTTAGAAATAGAGAAGGAGCCAAATTTAAATTCATCTGAATAGTTCTTGTATTTATCTATTATAGATCATTTTATATGCTTCTTAATCTATACTTCGGATAAGGCATGACAGCTACTTAAGCTTAGCCAGCCCTAGTAACCCTGGGTAGGAAATGAGAACGAACAGTAGCTGTAAAGCTGCAAGGAAGCTTTAAGCAGGCACAGTGTAACTTCATCCATTTTGAAGAAGAGAAGCAGAAAAGATTCACCCAGAGGAGAGTGCATAGCACCTCTGTTCCTACTCAAAGTGTCCACGTGTCCTCTGATGACTATATTGAGATCAGGACCAAGCTGAACTTGTCATGTCACCACATTTCCTGTAGCACAACTCGTTTTTGCGAGAAATCTGTTAATCCAGTATGGAGTCAATCCAGATTTGTTCAGCTTGTGAAATCAGAACCTGAGGTGGAATAGATGCAGATCATTCTATTTGCCCACATCAGAGATCCTGCACAAGATACCTATCTAAGGGAAGATACTGGAGAGAAAATTAACCTACTTGAATAACTAGTGGTTTTAACTGCTATGAATTACAAAAGGTTTCCCTGAAGAAGGGAACTCAGGTTTCCCTGGATGACCAATTATACATCAGCACAGGGACAACATTCCCATTGTTGTGTTGTAATTTTACATTCAGTCAGGCTTAATGAATTAACATGCACTGCAGCCTGGTGCGAGGGTTTACAAATATATTGTAGTCACCAAAATAAATGTGACACTATAAAAGCTTGGGGCATCAGAAGGGAAATTGGTGGACTAAGCTGAGCACTAAGGCTCCTTATCAACAGAGGACAAGGTTTGTTAAATTGACAGTAAATAAAAAAGCATCCAGAAACCAGGTAAGCAGCTGAACTGCAGACTGCAATGTAAGCACTTCAAATTCACCAAGGCAAATTCACTTTGCCATCTGAACCTCCCTTCGCGCAATCTTCTCTTACCTTATTTAGAAGCTGAGTAACAGCAGGGTCTTATCTTGGGAAGTCATTCTCAGCTCAGCTGGAGAACAGTGTACTGTTCCTCTACAGTGTACATTTTCCTCTATAAACACATTAATTGGAGTCCATTTTCCTCCCTCAACATGTGCATAACTCACAGCACTAATGGGAGGTATGCAGGCATATCAGTTTGCTCGAAACATCTTTTCTTTGGGTCACTGCAAGCTCAGCTGTCTTTCATTGTGTACACATTCATCAACTCTAAACAATGTTAATTTCTTTTTTTCCTTGAAAATAATTTCCTTACTCCTTCTGTAATAATACAGAGATTGAGATGAAGCTTGGTATGTCAGGCCCAGAGTCTAAACTTCATTGCTAGTTGTTACAAAAGCAAGAAAGAATAAGGCATTTGGCTCTTAGTGATATCTGTTTTCAGGACTGAACATTATGAATTAGAATGGAGAGTAAAGAAATTAAGATTTGGGTTAAAAGATACTAGAGGTTAGAAATAATGTACAATAAACTAATGTACTTCTGCATTTTGGATTTTGTGGTACCTTTGGACCACGAACAGGTTGAAAGGGTCTGTGAAAAAGATACAGGAATCTACAGCAAAATATACTGGTATTTATTCTGCTGCAGACTTTGCCTCCCAGCCCTTCCATTTGAAAGGGAAGTTGATCTCTATGTAGAGTCCTCTGTATGTAGAGGCCTGCATAGGCTTACCTAGATGTATTTCAGAAAATGCATAGACATTTTACAGTTGTGAATTTCTCTCTGAGAACAGAACTTGAGTCATTTTTTAATTCTTCCTAAACCAGTTTCTTTCCTGAAATCTCAGACAGTTAAATTGTTCTTTAGCTGCCTAGATTCAAAAAAGTAACCATAAATTACCCTTGTTTATGACCAACATCCATTTTATGCATACTTCATATAATAATTTTCCATCTTAGTGAACTTAAGTTCACATTCAAAGGCTTTAATATGAGTTTTCCTATTAAATCTTTTGTAGGAAGTCTTTATTTTATTTCTTCCTCTCTACTTTAAACTCCTCTGGATTAAAATAATTACTTTAGTTTAATGTGTGATCAGAGACTCACCTGACCTGTCTCTGCAAGAGATTTGACAACGCCCAGGTCAGTATTTTCCTAGTAAGAAAGCTCTTTATACAGCTCACCCTGGGAGCTAATAACCAGATTAGTTTTCCCATTTGTCTATTACAACTTCCGTGATGCTTGAATGGTGGAGGAAATTACTGCAAGCAGAAAATGAGCAAAGCAGAAAGGACGGACACTTCAAAAGACAAAGATTTTGTCTGCCACAGTTATTTTGCAGCTGCCATTAGCTGATCAGACCTCATTGATAATGTGGGAGAATATTATCTGGGGATGTTAAAGGCAAATTACAAAGTTAAGTGAAAGCAAACTGGAATCCAGACTTCCATGTGAAAGAAAAAAATGTCTCTAGATATATACATGTAGCAGTCACAGATGCAGATAAAAGCTGCAGATATGCCTCTGGGAATGTAACTTAGCCTATGGATTCAAAGGCTTGCATCATAGGCAGAGTTGGTATTGCAACCTATTATTAAAGGCGGCCAACATTAGCCACAATACTATCCTACCCTAAGAGATCTGATAAGGTTTAATTTGAAACACTCTGGAGACTTTGGAGTGAGGACTTGAAATTAGGCAGGAAGATGTTCTTTGACTTGTACACGGTCTTTTCGCTTTCCCTTTGAAAACTCACATTAAGCTATCCAAGATAAAAGCACTGGAGATATTGCAGTTCACACATATGTAGTAGAAACTTGTTAGAGTTTATCATCCAAAGCCTTTAAAGATTTATCAGCTCTATGAATACCTGAATCTCTTACTGAGTCTGGATTTGATTGAACTGTCCTTTCACCTGCTCCATCCCAGAGACTGACTGGACAAAGAGGATACTGAAAGCTGCAGGAGGAAATGGGTAAGGGAGCATGAGGAGAAAACAGAATTGTCTAGATGGGAGAGAGACCTGAAGACCCTGGGGAATTTTAATTGTATAAAGATCTCAATGAGACTGGAATTATCAGGGGAAGGAGCCTTGCACTTGGAGTCAGTGGGGCAGGGGGAAGAAGAGTTCATAAAGAATTTAAGATGTGTTTTATCAAAAGTTTGCAGAAAGATGGAAGATGTATTACTATACTATATAGTAAAAATAATCCAATCTATGGACTGAATGACAAAGATAATATAAAACAATGAGATATACAAGGAAAAATAGAATAATGACTGCTACTAACGATGCAGTGAGGGCTCTGTAAAGGGCCCTTATCATTCAGTAATGGTGCTGCTACTTCCCTGTGTGATCCTGTTGTGATACAAGAGAACGCACCTGCAGACACACCCTGATGTGTAGTCATGGAGGTTGCACTGCTGGTTCCTGCTGGACTGCTTTTATGTCTTCCATGTACTACTGCTCAAGCTTGGGATAGCTGTTGCTGTAACAATGGTCCACAATACTGTGTCATCGTTTCAGAGAGACTGCATAACTGCATCAAAATGTGCTGATAATGGGACTTCATTAGTAGCTGAGAAACCATTGAGAAATGAAGGGCTTAGACTTGACAAGTACTTTTAGGTTTCCTGATTCATTCTTCAGCCAAAGATATTCCTCATAGTTCACCGATCTTCAGGAAATCCTGTAATACCTTCTTTATTGACTGAGTTTCTTCATGCCTTCAGCAGCATGATGCTCACAAATAAACAAATAAATAAATAAATAATTCTTTGTCCTCTCCCGACCCCCAGATCTTTGAAAATATGAAAGTAGAACTCTTCACAGAAAAGTGAGAAATTTATTAGGATTGTCATTGTAAACTTGAGAGCTGTGGCCTAAGGGTGATGACTACAAATAGTGTCACAGATTTATAAGCAGACTGTTATATACATCCTCATGAGAGAAAAGGCTAAGTTGTCATAGTAAAACAAAAGATATAGAGCCAGAACACTAGGGGCAATCTAGTCAACAGCTGAAACAGACATTATATGGGTAAAATAGAACATTAACCTTAAAAAAGACCTTTATTTTTTTCCTGTTTGAGAGAGAGAAGGAGATCTGCCTACTTCTGTTCTTTCCTTCTATTTAATGTTATCAACTCTTATTACTTTATGTCATTGTTCTAAAATCTTTGAAAAAACAACCAACACATCCCAACTACATACCTCCTGAAAGAGTTTTGCTTCAAGATTATGAGATACCTTCTTATGCTCCTCTCAAGATCAGCTTGTAATGTATGCAAACCCACGTTTACCAATACAACCACGTGAGTCAGAATGGCGGTGTTCCAACACAAGTGATAAAACCAACGCAAGGGTAAATGTCACTTTGTGTGCAGATGGCTTTATATTCCTCGTAGTAGCAGGGCATGAGTCCAGGGTGACTGTGGAGGGCCAGACGGTACTGAATCTGACCGCGATTTAAATAAGACTCTTGAACCATGGCTGTCTCTTTGCTATTTCTTTTTACAGAGGTAAATTTCAGCTTACAAGGCATAACATGGAAATTACACTTGGGCTAACAGTTCCTGTCCTTTTCTAATTTCCAGGTGTTCACTGTCAGATTAATGTTAGAGGTAGGTTGCAAGTTATGTCTTGTATGTATGTGATTTTGAACCACAGTACTTTAGTTTGAAACTACTGTGAAGCAGTTTTACAGATTAAGGTATCAGTATCACATCTATGACTCCTGTAAGTTTAGTGATAAGTGTAACGCACTTTTTTACTGAGAAAACTGTGCTATGCTAAGAAGGCTGACACACCAGTACACCAAAAATCTCTAAACCCATGCATAAAACAACCCCCCAGTAGCTCTAAAACAGTATTGACAGTAGGGTTTACCCATGCAGAAAAAGGCATTCCACAAAATGTTAGTGTTTCATTTGATAAAAGAACAAGAGCATAAGTGCTCACTGGTTCTGAGTTTAGGCTTTTTCTATCCTTTCTGTCTTGCTTGTAACGAACATTTAATTGGTTAAAGCTATGTTTATCCCTACAGTGAGCTGGCAAGCTCAAATAACTGTCTAGTTTCTTAGATATAAATAGGCACAGTTCCAGAGAGTTTAAGGGAGAAATGCTGATTTACCCCAGCTGAAGAAAGCTTGGCCTGTTACATTTCATGTTTTTATTTATTCTTTTTCCGTATGAATCTGTATCTTTCAACTGTATGCAGATGCTCCCTAGCCATAAGATTTAGTATGGCAAATTGAATCTGGCTAACATCTTCTATCCTGCAGCACTGTAGAAGACAGAAGGGAAGAGGTTTTCTTCTAGTTAAGTATTTTCTAGTAGTCTTGTATCTATGGGACATCTCTATAGTGGCAAGTGTGATCAGTCTTTGTACCTGATATTCTAGAAAATAGATGAGAGAGCAGCAAATGCTATTCAAACATATATACTACAGTTCCTATGTATCAGAAGAGCTAGCTGTGTGTTGCAAGCAGCTTTTTCTGGCAACACTACATGATTTCTTAACACCCAGGTAATTGTATGCTTCTTGCCAAGCACACAGTCTTTTGGGGAAGATTTTTCCGGGTTGCCAATTTACATCCAAAAGTCTTTGCATTCATTAACTAAAATTAGAAATAGCTGAATTGGTTGCAAATATATGTGGATGCATGTGAGCAGAATTTGATTTTGGTTTTGATTTTTCCCCTCCAGACTTTTCAGTTTCCACTGCAAAAAAATATGTCCATATTAAAGGGATAAGAAGCCATGTATGTTACTCTTCTTTTTCCTTACACAGGTATGAATTACGGGATCATGCCTGACTGAGTAGATGAGCTACAGGGTTTTGCAGCAGTGACAGGCAGATAGTAACAGACTCTGTCATGCAGGAGACCTAAGATAACACAAAGGGTGGAAAACGTCCAAGGAAAGGATTTGTGGTGAATGAGAACCCAATGCTTTCTGGAGGGGTGATAGATATTTATAATGCTATTACTGTCCAGTACGCAGAAGGATTTTACCTACTGTACCAGGATTGAGTCCAAAATACTCCTAGGTGTTTGGGGAGAGGTACAGAAACACTGCCCCATGCCGAGCAGGGACTTTTTGTACTTTGTGACTGTCAGATCTGATGGTAAGGAACCCACTGAACAGCTCTGCCGTAGCTGAGGTAATAATTCCTGTTGACTGTTTTCCTGCTGCTGCAAAGATAGGAAGAGTCACACTGTGCCTGACATCTAAGGAGATTCCACAAGCAATTCGCCTGAGTCAGCAGGGCCTTTGCTGCTGCCTGCAGATAGAAGACGCAAGCCAGAATTTGGCTATCTATAGCACACCTCTTGGGGGGCAAGTGATGGAGGGAGCCTGTACAATGCCTAGAAAAGGAACCAGATTTCATTATACAGTTTAAATACGTTATAAATATATATAATATAGTGTAGTTGTTTTCAGTTCTGATCAGCTTTTAGAATCCTACTCTTTCCTAACTGCAGCCTGTCACTTCCTTGACTAATCCTCTCTCTAGCTGCCTTAAGTTAACACCTCTTTATTTCAGAAATTGTCATTTTTAGATTTATACTCCACTAATTGGCTTTTTCACCCTCTGAACCTTTTCTGCTTCCTCCTCCATGCAATCCAGCCCCTTTCACCACCTAATCCCCTCTTTTCACACTTCGATTCCACCATTCTCTTTTTCCTCCTTTTTATTTCCTCCCGAAATGAGCTTGTACTCCTTTGCTACAGCCCCTGAGGCTCTGGTGTTAAAAATCTCTGACTTATGTTATGGTGTTAAAAATTTCTGACTTTCCCTGACTTTCATTATATGACACTTGCAAAATAGGCACTGATCCTACAAACGTGTGGACATGCCAAGCTTAAATTTGAGTGTAATGAGACTTGTGCCTGTGCTGCCAGCTTTGATGGTTTTATCATTAGTTGTGTTATATTTATGCTTCTGTTTCCAAAAGCCCAAATACGTATATAAATGTATATGTATATACATATACATATATATATGTATATGGAGCCCATGTTAAAAAGGTTCTGCTTCACAGAGGAAAAAAAATGAAGAAAAAAAATAGCTTTTAGTCCTCCTAGTTGTAGAAGCAGTTGGAAAAATGTAAATCATATAAACATGACAGTCAGAGGGAAAATAATAACTCAGTTGTCAATATATATATATTAAATCTCTTCATTGCAATCTCATAATCTTACTGAAGCTGATACAGTTTTTGAATACCTGCAATGCTGAGCATGCAGTCAAACATATTTGCAAGTATTTGCACTCACTTATTAAGTTATCATTGTCTTTTTCTAAACAGAAACCAAATAAGTCAGAAAGATGGATTGCCTATACAGTAACAGAACAATGCAATACACAGTGTATACAGATGATTCAAAGAAAGGAAAACAGAGAACCAAAGCAGTGCTGCTCCAGAGGGATATTTTAGGAACATCTGGTCTCTACTGGAAGAAGCATTTCTCCAAAAATGGGGGAAAAAAAATCAAACAAAAAAGTAAAATCTTTACATGTATTCCAAAGCAAAACTTTAACGAATGGGCTTTGATCTGCAAATGTAATTAGCATTAGAATTAGAGATGGAATGGAGATTTGTCTAAAAGCATTAATTCAAATCCCATGCCCGATTTTTTCTTATCACTGCTGTAATTCTAACAGTGCCTGTGGCAGATTCAGAAATCAGAAGAAAGGGACAAGGGCAGTAGGTCTCCCACTAGCAAAAATAAAGGGGGGGAGTAAGAGAGGGAGGAAAAGTGTGAGATGGAATTAATCTATAATATCCACAACCCAACTCTGTTTTCAAGGTATGAATTATTTATCTTCCAATCTCAAAACGCCAATATATCTGTATGCGCCATTACTTTGATCTCATGCTGCTCCTCAGCACTGCGATGCCTAAAATAACATGGCTATGGAAACCTACAGGCTCCAGGTATATTTAATTTTAATAATGGACCCAAACTTCAACTACAAGTTGGTTTTGAAAAGCCCAAAAACCTATTTTCTTGAAGCGATTGCTTCTCCTGTCCTTCTGTCATTGTGTGTGTGTGCATTAGGCCCCAGCGTGCCTCCAGTTACACCTGGATAAACCTTATCAACTTACCTCAGATTCCCGTTCCAGTAACAGCTAACAGTTTGGCCTGTTTGTTCGCTATAACATGGACTGAGGTAGAAAGGTTAAAATAGACCCCTTTGTGATGTGTGGTCCTTTGTATTAAGATAGCTAATCAGTGTTTGAAGGGATGTTTGAATTCAGCATTAACTTCTTTCCCTCATCCCGTGAGCATCAGAGCATACATACGTTCAGACAAAGCTTTTTGTTTAGCCAACAGTAATACCTCCTCTGCCTTTCTGAATGGGGACAAGAAGGCAGCTATGTGCTTTGATTCTTATAGGGCCTCCCGGTTTATTCACATATGTTTCTAAACATGCTTGTTTCTCCATACTTGCAAGAAAGCTGTAAACACTTTCAAACCTGTGCCATCCATTAAATCTCACAGAGCACATTCTGCCTAAACTAGAGGACCAGGTCACTGCTTCCAGCCAGAAGTCAAAGTTCATATTCAGATGTCTCAAACTTTTCTGGCCATTTTTTTTTTCTGAATTGTACTCTCCTTAAAATAAAAATAAACACATGATGACTACCCATTACAAGAAAGATTTGACCAAGGCATTTATAGTTTTCAAGCCAACATTCTTATTGTTATTACTATTATTAAAATTACAATTTTGCTTGATCATTTTTACAGTTTTTACCTTTTTTTTTTTTTTTTTTTTCCTAAGAAAGAAAATAACTTCAGCAGGAACAAAGGCTGTGAGGCTGAGCAAAAGGCAGCCATAAGAGTCTTATCAAAGCCCCAACAGAGTGGGAATAATTATTCACACTCTGTTGGGGGTTCTAGAAAGACCATCTGAGGAAAAGGATCACTCAGTCTTTTCAACATGTGAAATTAAAGAAAACCACTAGAAATTCAGTACAGGGCTGGGAGGAGGGAGTAAAGTAGGGGCAGCTGAGAAAAATATGTGGCTTCTCCTCTCCCACTTGATTCACACCATTAGCTGACCTCTAGCCGAGCAGGCTGTGCTGGACAGTGCCCACAATGGCAGTGTGATAACAAATCTCTGCTAATTGCAGAGCTGAAAGCATGGCTGTGCTGTAAGCCACATTTAACTGATGTGGTCTCTCCACTGTCTCACGCTGGTGTGCTGGTTGTTTATTCTGCATATGGAGAAAAATAACTAAGCTTCAACTAATCAATCTAATGGTTCAATTTCAAACAAACGCCTTCATGTTATCTCCCACACTGGCCCTCATTCTGGAGAGAGGCATCTCTTAAATATTCATGGGACAGCCTTACACTACCCAAATGAAAACTTTCATTTTTAACCATTTGGCTGCTGTTTTTTGGAGATCACAGCCTGTCATAATGATCAATATTTTTCAATTATTTTGCTGGACTGTCCCATCTGTCTGTATTTTTTTTAAGTCCATTTCTTATTTGACACTGCAGGTCTCTGAGACAAAGTCCTTCATGTTCTTATTTTTCATGTAAGACGTCCCTCCCTGTAGTCCTGGTGGCATGTCCTCAGCACTATAGGAAGGCAGCAGACAATAATAATCCCAATAGACTGAGATTCATAAAATCATCATTGTATTGACCATGTCTGTAGGAATTAGGCAAATAACTTTATCTTCAACACACAAATGGGAAACTGAGGCAGGGAGGTGTGCAGTGACTTAACAAGGTCACATTAGAGGTCTGGGCAGATTAGGTATTTGACTAAAGCTTTTACAAGTCTGGGGCTAGTATAATGACCACTAAGTTAACTTTGTTTATATATATATATGTATATAAATTTCAAAATCTTTAGTTATGCAGCAACATAAAAAAATGATTACAGAAATGATCGGTTTTATGATCTTCTGAAATAAACTGCTTTATACTGGCTGGGCTGAACACTCCACACCAGCCATTCAAACAGCTCCCGGTTTGCCAGATCAGCATATTAATTCACTCAGTGTTATGTTTAGGAATTATTAATGAGGATTGTAAGGCTTTTATTTGCTTAGGAGTAGGTTTTTGCAGTAACTTTACATTCAGCATTGTAGTCAGCTTTGTGTTTGAGATTAGCCGGGTAACTGCCCGGATGGCACCTCACCTGCAATTACAACCATGGAGAGTGTTATTTTTACTCAAATGCTTTTCCTTCCAGCTGAAGCAGCCTTTGAATAAGCATGTCTAAAATTAAAGGTGATCTCTCTGCCCCTTGGGTCTGCATTATGAAGTTGCTTCTTGAATATGTTAAACAAATGACACTACACAGTTTTCTGGCCTGGGGTTTTCAGACGTTTGTTGAGAAGCAAGCAAAGGCATTTGAAGATGGCCATGCTAATAAAGTGCAGCTTGACTCAGAAGATATAGTACTGACCAGGTCTCTGAGTCAGTGTTTCATCTCTGATCTTCTTCTGGAGACAAAGGGTACTTTTTATTCTTAAGAAATAACAGGACTTCACCTTCCTTATTGGGCCTTGGGAGCTCTGTCACAAAGGTGAAATGTTTTCTCAAAATATTGGTATATGGTTGCCATGTGAAAAGCCCTTTTTCATCTTCTTTTTAAAGTCCTTGGGAATGAGAATAATTTGCACTCACAGGAGCACTTCTTGTAGTAGTATGGCTGTGGTCTGTGTGTCCTTTAATTAATGGCAGGGTTTTGCCACACTTGGGATCCCTGGCCAGTACCATCTAAGCACTCCTGCCTCAGAGTAATGAAGAGTCCAGGCAGCCCACTGATCTTAGCCTGTGACTTCTGTGGTCTGGCAGCTATGCAGACTTTATTAGGTAAGGTAGAATACCTCATGATTTGTTTTATATGAAAAATAAAAAAAAGTTTCCAATCTGAATTTGAAAAAAAAAAAAAAGGAGCCTGAAAACAGTCTTACATTGACAAAAAAAATTAACTAGATGATGTAAACAAGTTACCTACATGCCTGAATTTTACAATCCTAAAGACAAACTGAATCTAAACTGTTCACTGATTTTTGCCTCATTCTACATAATATTTTATTATATTATTACATGAATTATGGTATACAAATTGGCTGCAGTGCCACACTCTGACAAATGGCAGGAGACAAAGCAAAGCCAGAGATTTGGGAAGTGATTGCTAGAGACAGAGGATGGAGGCAGAACTACAGCCAGAGCCCAGCGTGCCTTGCTAGCTACATGTCAGCTGGCTACTGCTTCTTCCCCTGGATGGGCTCAGTCTTGTTGGGTTTGTGTTAGTAAAATTGCAGATCCCCAGCACAAAATTTTACCCACAGGGCTAGCTGAGCTGTGTTATAAATGTGCTGTATACCAAGGGAAAAGTATTCTCTGGTGTCAAAAAATTGTTGGTGTTGCTTTGATTATCTTTTATAAAAAATACTTTCAAAGTGAAAAAGAGGATTTAAAAAAAAAAAAAAATCTTAAAGGGAAAAAAACCAGCAGGGAGTTGCTTTCCTTAGTCTATATGCCTTTTAAAAACCAGCACAGAATACCCTATTAATTTATTTTCTCTTTCCTAGCATCGGGGTTTGAAAAATGCCCGTCATATTGCAGATCTGTAGCGGACTTATTCTTAGATCCAGCGCAGTGATGGAGGAATTATGGTCATTTTTTTCCCCATTCTCCCCAGTAGCAGCAACTGGTGACCACATGGCAAAAGCCCTGCTGATTTTTCCTCCAAAGAGAACTAAAGCAGATAAGGTCTGTCTCTCTCCACTGATACACAATGTAGGGATGTGCCACTGTTATAACCCCTATGCCACAGTTATTGTTAGCAGGTCAAAGCACTGAATATCAATAGACTAATTCCTTCACCCTTCCAACCCGTTCTCTGACTGGAATGTAAACTTCTATTGCACAGCTTTCACCTTTGGCCCTCACCATCTTCATGGCTCCATACTTCAAAGAATTCTGCTCATGTAGAAAATGCCTTATTGAAGGAATGGTCATAGCTGCACTATTATTTCAAAAAAAACTCGACATTGTATTTCAGCTGAGGACAGGAGAACTGGCAAAAGTCTGAATCACTTTCAAGATTCAGATCTAAATCCTGAGGTTTAGAAATATGAAAGTCAAAACTACAATAGTCCAAACACACAAGAGCCTATTCTTTGCACCTTGAAATGTGGGAAATTAAAGAGCTGCTCTCAGTTTGACTACTCACCTTTCCATTTTTTGAGGCACCCAACAAAGTTCCCTGTGCTAACGAATACAGGTTTTGATTGTTGGATTACACAGATTATTTTCTGTCATCTTCCAGTCCTTTAAACAATTGCCTCCTTTGAAATCCCTTATGCAAGAAGCATATGACCTTACAACACTCCTATTTCTCTTTTGTATTTAACATCACAGTCCTCTCTGTGCTTATATACAATATGGGGAATGCTATAGGTCAGGGCTGTGAGGTGGTAGCTAAAAACGCAGGGTGCTCAACTATTGAAGCTAACACAAAATACACAGAAGAAAAGAGGGCTACATGGAGAATGATTTAAAGGTAAACATTATTTTTTTATATAAAATTTTGTTGCAATTTAAAGCTCAAAAAACAAGGAACATCCTGTACATGAGACAGGAACTATGGTCAGGAATACCCATACTGGTTGTAATTCATATTGCTCTCTATTTTTCTCTGTGTTTTCTCTGTTCCCCCACAAATTCTCCTGCTAATGCAACAATACCAACCTCTTGTGAATTTTCCGTACATATCTTCCCTTATCCAGCCTTCCTTTCGCAACATGCTTCTCTCCTCCTCAGTGGCATCCAGGTGCCCCTCCAAAACCTTACTGAAGGGAGGCTCCCTCTAGGTCTCATGCCAGACCAGGGGGGCCAGAATGCCCAGGACAAAACAACAGAGGTATCTTGGAGCATAGCAGAAAAATAAATAGCTTGTCCCTGAATCTGGTGCTAAAAATATTTCACATTTCCACAACATCTTCCATTTTAGCACCATCCTGCATTTCACAAACTGAATGATCTGCTTTTGGGTATCTTTAGGCAACAGAGAAGAACAGTCAGAGATACTGAGGCATGACTGTTAAACCCACAAAATGTTAAGTGCTGGTTAAGAGCTGAGGAGTGTTTTCAATTCTCTGTTAAGCTACAGACATGATTTAAACACAGTGAAAGTTTAATGTACCAATGTACAATGTACAATGGCCATACCTTCTGAAGGTGAGGTTTATAGCAAATGCTTATTCTGACATTCATTGTGCAGTACAATTCTAGATTGGTATTTAAATGCAGGAAAATGCTGTGGGCACAACAGGCTTGAAACAGCGAACTGAACCTAACTTTGTCTAACTCAGCATTTAGAATTTTTATTGGCAGAGACTTGTAGAAAGGAACCAGAAATCATAATTCAGCAAATTCCTTCTATCACTGCTCAACTTTTTGTTGTCGTAGTAAATTATTAACCTCAGCAATTACTCAGTTAGCAAAAGATTAAAGGCTGGATTCTGGCACCCTTGCTGTTATTGGTTAGCATTATGAAGAGTCCTGTTGTATACTACAAAAACATTATTCAAGGTAGTACAAGAAAAGTATCGGCATTTGTGTTTGTAGTTGCAGTATAAAGAATCCTTGAAAACTCGTTTGGTAGGCAGCTCACAGATCTCTGTTCCAGTGGGCACTGCAGAGCTTTACCCACATCCCAGAGGAGCTCTCCACTAAGTTCCAGGTGCTGGGAAAGCATACCTGGCCCTTAAATTTCTCATCCCAATACCTTGGGAAAGGCCTGAAAGTCTTTTTCAGTGGTATGTATGTACTCCACACCGTTGCTTCCGTCTTCTGAGGTGGTTCAGGTTGTGACAATTCACAACGCTTGTGCACCCTGGCATGACAACAGTTTTTGGAATTGCTTCCCCAGGGTTAGAACAACCTCTGCAGTGTTTTGCCTTGTTGCTTACAGCATCAAAGCTGTCTGCAAAACACAGAAATTTGCCCCTTTCCATGTCAGTACTAAGGCAATGAAAAAGAACCTTCAATATAATCAGCCATGTGCAA
Source organism: Oxyura jamaicensis (assembly GCF_011077185.1). Classification (NCBI taxonomy): domain Eukaryota; kingdom Metazoa; phylum Chordata; class Aves; order Anseriformes; family Anatidae; genus Oxyura; species Oxyura jamaicensis. The sequence continues at coordinate 13,611,086 of NC_048907.1, read as the reverse complement.
ATCTACTAAATAAATAAGCCTCATGAAACTGCAATTATTAAACTAAACACGTCTGATTCCAGCAGCCTTTCATATACCTAATTCTGATTTAAACAGATAGGAGTTCACAGGAAACTTCCAGGAATAAATCCTTTATTCTTTGCAATTAACAAGTCCTGAAAAAATATGCATGAAACCAATATTCTGTCATTAGACTTAAATCTGCAAAATTCAACAGGTGAAAATTTTAATTTGGGCTTTTTATTTTATGTTTTGTTTGTTTGCATGTTTGTTTTTTACCTACCTGTAGTGTTCTGTCAAGGGGACAGAGGTCTGTTGAATGGCTCACAAAGTCCAGATGTATATTATCTTAGGACTTTTCAATAAGACTTTAGACTAAAATGATTTCTCAATAACCAGCTATGCTATTTGTAGCACGACATTGTTTCTCCTTTCCTTTGTACTTTGAGCAATCACCATGGAGCAAATTAGTTGTTAGATACTTCCATTCTGATCATTCTAGGCATTTTTATTTACTGTGTCCTGCTGTCCAGAAGGAATGAAGCCATGAGGGATCAGATGTAAAGCTTTCAAAATGAGAAATTAGATTTAATATATGTAATGTCCATTACCTTTCTTCACAAGCAAAGTGTTGCTTAGTGATAGCATGGCAGAACTTAGTCAAAGGTATTCCCAGAATACAGTGCCACACATTTCAAGTATTTTGGGTTGGCTGTAGTCCTTAAGAAACACATTGTTTCCATTTATTTACTGAAGGCTGAAATGATAAATTTCCCACAGAACATTTGGGAATTCAGAACTTTTTTGGCAACTCATATAAAACAACCCATATGCTATGTAGGAACTGAGGTTTCATCTTTTACTTCTCTCCACTACCATGAACTCAGAGTTATCATTTCTGCTTTCTGGAAAGCACTTGATGCAGTTAGTTCCTTTTAAAACATATTTTGTTGGAAGATGTTAGAAAATTCAATACAGAGACTTTGATCATGATCCATTCATTGACTTTCTTGGACTAACTTTTATATGGGATTTAAAGTGGATTTGATTCTTCTGTTTCAAAAGCAAAGCATCTTTTCCAAATTTCTGCGGTGCCTCATGGCATCAGCTTTGCTTTTGAAATAGAGAACTAGGATGCAGAAATATTAAAGCTAAGCTCAGAGAAACATGATTTTTCACCTCCTCTAGAAAAACAGAAACATCTTTACCCTTTCTTTTAACACTTAATTAGTGTCAGTTGAAGACCTGTGTCAAGAAATTTGTACAGTGGGACAATATATAGAATGTTTTCCTATCAATGCCAAAGACAAAATAAGATCTTCAGTTGTCCTCTTCATGGATCCTCATGTCACATGCAAGACCTACAAGTCATAAGAAGTCTTCTAGTCATATGTGGTCCTCATAAGTAGTTCCCCAATACAACTGTACCAGTTCAAAATCTTACAAAGCACAAGCTGAATCCTATAGTTATGCTGTCTGTGTTTTGTGGGACTGCTCACCCTGCAGGCAATATCTGCTTCAGGCAGATAACCTCAGCCCCCTAGATAAACTGTCTTGGCTAATTAAACTCTCTTGGCTAATTGAACTGAATTGGATGAGTAGGAAACCACTTTGTCAGCTCAGTGAAGGGGTCAGTTATCTCTAGCATGGTCACAGTGACAAACAAATGATTGTCTTAAATGGGTGGGTTAGAACTGGAGACATTGTGAGCCTTAAAACTTAGAGCTACAGCCTACAATGGGATAAAGATAGAGCTATCCAAAATAAACTTGCATGTTTTTGTTTGTAATTGAAATTCAGTAGAGAAAGGCTTTCTTTTCTCTGGATAAAGTCATTAGCTTCCAGCATTTTGTAAAAATGGCTCATCTCATAGTAATGTTAATTGATTGAGATTAGGCTAAAATCTCAAAAGTTAGGGTTCACAGAAAAGCATCTGCAGCTTCCCACCTGGACTACTCAGAATAACAAGCTAACAAATTAGAAGAGTGTTCTGGTTGAAAAGTTAAACCTTCAGAAGTTAGGAAGTGTCAGAATTAAAGTTGTCATTTCATATTACCTTAGCAACATTAATCTTTTCTCCCCTGCTCAATTGCATGAAATTCAGGCAGACATCTGAAGAAGCACTGAGGTTATAGAAAGGATTGTCCCCATGATGATTCCTAGTTTCTGTCACCACAGTGGTCCTACTAACTAGGAGAGATTAGTCACAAAAAAATCTTTTCAGTTTCTTTGCCAATATGATGTAGGTATCCATAAACTCTGTGCAGATTTCAATTTCAAAATCAAATATTTCACATAAAGTGTTTTTGGACAGTTAGAACTCAGCAAAATTTCCATTGGACTGTCAAATTTGTATTCTTTATTAATAAATAAATAAATAAATATGTTTTGGTATGTCTTGGTTCAAATTTGTATCATAAAACCTGAAATATTATGAACACCTCAGGAAAAAAAAAAAAAAAAAAAAAAGTATATAGTTAGAAGAACAACTTGAAGATTTTCCTTAAGTCCACCCTTTTAAAAGACTGAAACATTTGATCTCACATAATGGCTGTATATGGCTGTCAGATATACAGTAATGAAGCTTTCAGCTCAAACAATTAACAACTAACAAAAGAGGCAGTTAAGGCAGCTTTGTTAAGTGTTGGTATCTATGCTGATTACATTAAATAATTTATATTTAATTCTGTTGCTGCCTAAATTGCATGCATGCTTAAAAATCTTAGGTCATTACATGAGACTTCATGCCAGCGCTGAACTTATTACTGTTCTTTGTAGCATGCACATAGATAATAGGCTCAAGCTAGTGCAAATCGAGATCTTGGGGGTGCTTTCTCCCTTCCTAATGGAAGAGTAACTTCCATCAGTGCTAATGAAAGTCACATGTCCAACTCCCCCATTCATCAAGATGAGAAAATTACATAACACAAAATTCCCATTCAGCTTTTAAAATTTTCCAGCTGTTAAGCAATTCCCTGGATCCAAATCAAAGCCTGCAGATGCTCTGGGGGTACAATCTCTACCAATCTAATAGCACAGTCTGGATGGAATTGCATTATTAAGAACATTCATGATGGCTCCATGAATCTGCCTGGATGTGGATCAGCTGCTCTTAATTAAATCATATGCTACATCATTATGTCTTTATGTCCTTGGTATCACATTTTTTTTTTCTGATATCTTATATCCCTGCTCTCTTGCATCCTTAGGTTGTTGTCAATTTGATGCTAAAAAATAACTAATTGAAGAGGTATTTCCACAGCAACGTGGCATTGAAATGGAGCCAAATACCATCTCCGTCTTTGGGAATATGTATCTGTTTGCAAGGCAGCCCCACATTTGGTTTAACTAATAAGCAAAACCAAACCAAAACAAAAAAATCACCAATTCTCTTGTCATTCATGTATAGATGTTTGCTGTGTATCCAAATGACCATGTCATTTCCTTTGAAACTGGAAGAATAATGCATTGTCAAACAGTTCTCTTCTATCCGTGCTTAATTCTGTTTCAAATAGCCTTCTTGTTAGACCATAAAAAGTGTTGATTTTTTTGTTTTAAAGTTCTTATCCAATTAATAGCAATGTGCAAATCCCAAACTAGTGTAACAAGGCAGAAACTGAAACTGATGTTCAATAAAGTGTCAATTGCAGGATTTCCTTAATAGGAGGGCATCCTTGAACACCTGGATCTTTCTAAGGTGTTTTCATGCAACCTCAAGTCATTCAGAAGACATTGCACGTGGAAATGAACTGTAGAAATATCTAAGCAACTTAAAAAAGTTGTTCAGGTACTGGCTCCAGCAGCATAGGACTCCATGTGAGTTAAACTGTCCTGTTGAAAAGCAGGGAAAATTGTTATTTGCTGTCAGCTTCCTTCCTTCCTGCCTGCCTTCCTGCCTGCCTTCCTGCCTGCCTTCCTTCCCTCCTTCCCTCCTTCCCTCCCTCCCTCCCTCCCTCCCTCCCTCCCTCCCTCCCTCCCTCCCTTCCTTCCTTCCTTCCTTCCTTCCTTCCTTCCTTCCTTCCTTCCTTCCTTCCTTCCTTCCTTTTCCTTTGCTAGTTCATGTCTGCTGCTACTTTTAAAACTTAAAATTGGCATGGAAAGTTGTGAATTTTAGTGTAATTAAGTGTGATGATCTTTAAAATGGGTTTTGCTTTAGGTTAGTGTGCATGTAAATTGTATTACGATTAAGTAGATCTACGTCAGACTAACCATTTGAAATAGTTGTTCTGAAATGGAATGAGTTTATTTTCCTGTACAAAGTATATTCAGTATAAAGATTTGGGTTTCAGTAGCAGATAAAGAAAATCCAATAAACAAGCAAAAACCTTCAATATCAAGTCATAGGCTAAAACAAACTTGAAAAGAAACTGTTCAGCTGCTCAAAAGTGATCCCTTTACATAGTGATTACAATTTGCTGCAAAGTAGTTCTGAACAGTTGAAAAAATAGATGTTTGGGACTGCAAATGGAAGTAAGGTTAGCAGCTTCATTCTCTGTCTGATTGTTCCTTCTTCAGAGATGAATCATTTCAAAGGGCAAAGACAGACATAAACAAGAGAAGCCTTTTTTTTTTTCTTTTTTTTTTTCTTTTTTTTTTAATTTAAGCATGAGGACTTTAGTGCTAGGTTTTCACTTCTTAAAATATGTTAATTGATTTATTTGGTTTAATGATAATGTAAAAAGAATGGATTTTTATTTCATTGTTTGGTGAGGGCAAAATAGAAGGTCTACATTGTAAAGTGAGTAAAAGAAGGGAAATAAGACAGTTTGCTGTATTGCAGGAAGAATTGCAGAATCCTTGTAAGGGATCCAGATGAGTCCAGTTGTCTTGGAAAATGTTCTGAGTACAATTTTGGAGCTCTTATACAAACCCTCTTGATGTGTTTTGGGTTCCTTCAAAAAATAACAGGGAAGTGTGGAATGTAATTTCAAATCTTTATTTCCCTTAAGGTATATTTTACCCCAGTTCTACCTTCATAAGTTGTTACATTAATTTAGTTATTCCTTCTTGCCATTTAAAAGATATACCATCATAATAATAATGCCATGCCATCAGAATATAAGCAAGGAATAAACCATGGATATAAAATCCCATTTGACTTTGCCAGGGCCAGTGTTTCATTTCAGGAATTTTCTGTCTTGGAAGTTCTTGTACTGCTGTCAGTACTCACAGAGGTCACACTGCTTCTGAGGCACAACCTGGGTCTCTGCAAGTCCTTGCAATTCAAATGAGTATGCAGTGTTTATAATGATTGAAGTTATGTCCTATTTTGCAATACCCATGAGTCTTTTCAGTTTTTCATTGTGTTTTGTAGCTGTTTGTGCTATCCAGTTTAAAAAATAAACAAAACAAAACAAGCTGGTAAAAGAGACAATTAACTGTCTTAGGTTGAGATGCTCCATAATTTATTGCAGATATGTGAGAGAACACTTGTAGAACCCATTTAATTCGTTTAATAGTAGTGCAAACATTGATACAAATTAAAACTCTGGAATGCTCTCTCACATCGTTTCTCTCCCCATGAGAGGTGAATGAAAATGATTTATTACTCACAGATTATAATTGCTTAAAATAGGTTATGATGTAAGAAAAAAACCTAATCCCTTCTACCAGGCAGGAGCAAAATTCTACAGACAGAGAAATTACATCTAACGCCAGTGTGTTAAGGAAGAAATATTCTTCTTCTCCCTTTGGGGAAACTCTAAGAACGTCTTTTTAGAACTGTCAAAATTCACAAGCTATAATAAATTATTCTTTTTCATTACCAATTTATTAAGTAGGCTGTTTGGTATAATAGCAGAAAAATTCTGTTTAATTTTTACAGTATTACACTACTGTGATTTCTCATTTGAAACAGACTAGATATCAAGAGCAGTGATGTGTTTTATTTTGTACAGTGGGACCATCCTTCCTCTGAATTATGATGAAGACAACTTTTAAAGCATGTAATACTCTGCCTGTCAGAACGGTTACATGTCAGGGAGGTAGGCTGCCTTGGTGGAACTGCCAACCTTTGGGCTTGTTCATGTAAAGAACTTGGATTGCAAGTTCAGTTACGTTGTGCACATGATACCCACTACTGCATTTCTACAATCTCTTTGCTAACACACATCACAATGCTTAGTATTTTTTCCCCTTTGAAATTCCATGTCCCAACCTTCTTCTCTGTCAGATGCTGAGGAAAAATTTATGATGAAAGGAGTTCACTCACTGCTTGTAGTAGTTGTATTATCATATTTGATTCACTCTTTTTTTGCAGTTACCCAAAGAATTAAAGTGGACATCAGATGCAAAATTTAGTAGCATGTTAAACAGGAGAAACAGCTCACAGAGCAAAGACTTATTACAAAAATTAGCAATAGTGTAAATACTGGCTGTTAGAGGCTGCAGAGATCCTGTTAGCTATAATGTGAAATTGTGAATGAAACTTAACACTTCATGTTGAATAATGGGGTAAAAGCTGGCCTTTGGAGATGGGAGATCTGAAATCAGGTCTTGGCTCCATTGCAAGTCTATGTGTGATTCTTAGACAGTCATTTATTTATAGTGTAATCGAAATGTCCACTTGGGGTAAAGCTGCCTTGCCCTTAGGGGTGCAAGTAAAACACAAATGACATAAAATAAAAGCAAAAATATGCCTTAATCTTCTGGTTTACATAAGCTGGAGTGAATGTGCACACTCTACCCATGACTTATTATGGATAAAGAGCTTTGGAATACAAGATCCAAAGTTAATAAACACTTTATAAGAAGTGATTATAATAGGTTTATTTAGAATGCTATCAGGTCTCTCACTTGTCATGGGCCACCTTTTATTCATCCTACCCATGAAAAAAAAAACTAAGGTGTGTGGTGTGGTACTGAAAATCGCAACTACGCTTCTGAGTGCAGTTACTGTATGTACTGGGTCTGGCTGGGATGTTAACTTTCCCTGCAGCAGCCCATACAGTGCTGCACTCTGCACTTGTAGCTAGAACAGCAGTGGTATCACACCGGTGTTGTGTCTGCTGCTGAGAAGTGCTGGCACAGCATCAGGACTCTCTCTGACCCTCCTAGGGGGTGGGCAACAAGCGAGAAAGAAACATCAGCAAGGCAGCTGACCTAAACCAACCAAAGGGATATTCCATACCATGTGGGGTCACACTCAGCAATAAAAGGTGGAAAAAGGAAGAAGAGGGGAGGGGTGGGCTCTTGTTGTGAAAACGTCTGTCCTCCTCCCGAACACTGGCTACATGCGTTGAGGCCCTGCTTCAAGGACGTGGTCAAGCATCGCTCATTTGTGGGAAGTAGAGAGTAATTTCTTTCCTCTGCACTTCCACATAGCCTTTACTTGTTTTGTTTTGTTATTCCCTTTCCCCCTTCCTCTTCCTCCTTCCCTTTTTTCCCTTTAGTTGAATTGTTTAATTAATAATAATATTTCCTTAATAATATTTTTTTTTTCTCTTTAAATTATCCTTATCTCAACCCATGAGTTGTTCTTTCCTTTACTTCTTCCCCTCCTCATCTGAGGAGGGGGAGTGAGAGAGTGGTTGTGGTGTTCAACTGCCTAGCATGGTAAAACCACCACACTGTGCAAGCTCTAGGAAAGTGCCTGGCTGGACCCTTGGCTGGCACAACGAAACTTGTGTGGGCTACATGACGTTACACTGTGCTTCTCCTGTGGTTTAATGTGCTGTTTGTACAGTGGTAATACAGAAACTACACAATGTGGACCCAAAACTAAGAATACAGAAGCAGAGAGAATAAATGGCTGCAACAATGTTTTAGGTGAAATCTACAGCCCTCCTGCACCCCAGAAGGCAAACAGAAAGGCAAAATAAAAGCTACCTATCCTCTATGTCCTGAAAGGCAATGACAAGCCAGGAATTCTGGCTTGTTGGCTTTGGTTGAAAATATATAAATAAATGGTTATAAAACCCACATTGTATCTTCACAGCCAGCAGCGACATAAAGCTGCTTTCTTCAGCTGGGAAGTGGATTACATTTTTATAACTAATCCACAGCTCTTCGGCTGAAAAGATTTGCTAACCTCCTCTCCCCTCCCTGCTTTTTCTTTTAGGACAGTGCACTCTAAAAGCGTGCTCCCACCTTCTGCCACCTACTTCCCAAAAGTACATGCATGGCTGTTTGGGGGGATTTACAGTATGTAACTGCCTTTGTGCTCGGCGTTGTTAAACAGGATTCACAGACAGGGCAAAAAGAAAAAACAAACAACAAACAACTCAGTGCTTCACTGATCCATAAAATCATTATAGGCAGCATTTCAGTTTCAACAAGTGCCAAAAAACCTGCTTTTTTTCTGAATATAAAAAATAAAGCAGAAACAAAAATAACAAGGCTATTAATCTTTCATTAAGTTAAAAGGATGAAAAGGAATCGCTTAAAGTATCATTCTTTACTTGCACCACAAGATTGGATGCCCCCTGCTAACTTCAAAGGCTCTAAAAGAAGCTGGTTAATATTGTTGGCACAGAACCAGACTGTGGTTTACTTTAGTTTTTGTGATTTTTTTTTTAACAAAAGAAAACATTAAGGATTGGACACTGATTGCTGAGTAACAGCTTTGAAAGGGGGTGCCTTATGTGCTGCTACCAGCAATATGTCAATTTTCAGACATGTAATAGCTGTTCAAAAAATCATGTCAGTCACTGCATGAGGGCAAAAGTCTCTAACGTTGCTCCTGTTTGTTCTGTGGTTTCAGATCAGATACAAATCATTGCTTTCCCCTGCATGCCAAAGCACTTGGACTTGCAATGGCTCTGGTGAAATACAGACTTTATCCATCCCAAGAGAAGTGATAGATCTGCCATAAGCCACAGAGTCACTCACCTGCTTCCCTGCACAATTGCCATTACATTTTAATTCCTCCCTAGCCCCAAAGTGTGTGTATATTGAAAACAAAGCTAATTGCTACTGAGTGACATAATTTTGTGGTTACATTTCTTTGTGCAGGGGTTTCTTTTCAGTGTAGTGCAAGCTGTTAAGCTGCAGATTGCGGTTGCTGCTGCCTGGCAAAGGGTAAATAACAAGAAGCAGGGAAAAGGAAGGCAGGAAGTGTTTGTGATGGTTTGATGATGTGCTGATAGCTTAATGTGCTTGGCTGAGTTGTGCAGTGGAGGTTCATGTAAAACCATGTTGCTTGGTGTGCGTGTGTGGCAAAGGGAGAAAACATCCAATGTATTTTACCCTCTTTTACAGATATTGAAAGCTTGGTCTCCACAGCACAGTCAGCCTTCAGCCTTTTTCCTTAAGTTGATAGTGAGGCTTGACCATGGAAACCAAAAACAATTAAGGTTTGAGCACTTTAATTCCCTGGGTGTCAGTGCAAATCACCTTGGGCAGAATAATTAGAAGGCCCAAGGAACCTTCCTACATACACAGAGCAGCTGAAGGAGCTGCCGGTCCAGACATGGAAGCTTGGCTTTAGCCACCTATGTAGCAGCTAGGGCTACCAGCTGTGTGCATCGAGGAAGAAAAAAAAAAAAAAAAAAAAAAAGTTTCTAGACAGGCCAAAAGGGAAAGCCAAACCCTGGAGCCAAAATTTGCAAATGATCAGTCCTATAGTAGAAGGGCAAAGCACATGAAGTGTTGAGTCTTGGTAATAAGGTCCATGAGGCTAACTTCTATCATTAGTCCAGACTTCTGCTTACTTGCCATAGCTGATTTAGGTATAAAATGGGATGAGAAAGTTGAGTTGAGAATTTCAGTGCAGTTCATGGAAATGTTCTGCAAGTAAAGGGTGTAGATATTTTTAAAATACAAGCTACAGAAACAGGATAATGTAATTGGAAGTGTCTATTTTATCTGATCTGTTTTCATTCATTCCCCTAAAACAGCACTACTGGATCTGCCCTTCTGAATCCATATTACAGAGTAAAGCAGATATATCACATTTGTCCCTGTGAAGTTCCATTTCTACTTATACCAGGCTATAAATGCATAATTACTACAAATTAATTTGGCCACCTTCCCCGAAGTATCTTTCACCCAACATCACCCCATCATACTCGCATCCATTATCTCTTGTATCTGTTCCCTCTGGGCTAGATTCAACATTCATCAGAAGAATTACATTTAATCCAGTAGTGTTTGAATAAGGCATGTATACTTTCTTGCATGTGCCTGATATGATGGATATCTCAAATTCTTTCCTGAAAACCACTTTTCAGGGAAAGTCTATTATAGTGCTGCTATAATGAATAATGTCTCTCTGACTTCCAATAAACCATATATTTTATTTGTCTGAGCTCATAAATTCTTTGGACTAGGAGGAAAGGGCACGACCATTATCCTCTTTTTTTTTTTTTTTTTTTTTTTTTTCCCAAGAGGAAGCTTACATTTCCTGCACAAAAGAGCAAATGGAGCCAGTTGCACTCTTTGTTAAGCAAGTTGCCCAGTGCTTCCTATTCTGAGACACCTTTCAGTTGCTCGTAGTTCTGCCAAGCTGTGTGTTTGTCCTGAAATGTGTGATCTCAGCCAAGTGCCTCAGTCATTTCTGAAAGTAAGATGAAAGAAATATTTGTTGCGTTTCTGTGTTGAAAAATTCTGGCAAACGAAGTGGCAATAATGCTGTCATTTGTCTTCACAGAGCCTGAAAGCATAAGTCATATTTTTAAAATACTGATACTTTAGTGATAAGTGCTTCAGAAATCTCCACTAGGAAATTAGTAATTCTGTCTCAAGGCCACTTAGTGTGCTGTGCATAAAGCAGGGAGTTACCCACTGAACACCGGAGATAATGGGAAGCATTGAATGTCACCGGTCTGTCTCCATGTGCTGAATGAGGCATGAATTCTCTGGGAAAAAAAGAACATAATTATGTAACTAAGAATTCTTCCATAATGTATAAACAGCAGGAGGCTAATACTGCTCCATGAGCGGCTCATCTCCTGGCATTTTTCATTTTTAAGTCCTTGAGTTTGACCTGAAAAATTTTCTTTTAACTTTTTTTCTAAGTACGTGTAATAAAGAATAGGGCCTAATGCAAACAATTCAAAATGCAGTTATTTCATTTGAGCAGCTGTATGAATTGCATCCATTTTGGGTAGAATGTCTTCCACATAACAAAAGGGACTCCTTCTCTGGAAAAAGAATTTTTTCCATCTCCCACATTTATCTGGTAGGGTTTCCAGTTAGACAGGGCAAGGAATGAATTCTCTAAAAGTGTTTTTGCCAGAAGCTGAGGTGGGATGCATTAACATCACCTGGGCGTCCTTCCCTGATGTGGAATCTAGGGAATCCCATCGGCAGGGACCTTTCTCTGATATTCATCACCAACTTTCCCTCTTGCAGACGTGCAACTGGTGCACTTGGCTGGCTTCAGTGGACCTTGGATCAGACCTTGGGCATGAGTTACGTAGGTAAGCATAAGGGAAGACTGTCTTTTAACATCCCATATAGTCTGGTTACATGCTGCATCCTTCTGACTTTTTACTGAATTTACGCTTTGCTTTGTGTAATATTTATCATGAAAAGATTTTCTAAGCTTGGCTAAGCAGAAAGACTTTTCAAGAGGGAGACTGGCTGGTTCACGCTTGAGACGGCTGCCTGTTAAATGTTACATTAATGATAAGATCCTGAAAGAGCTGGTTGGGGGTGAGCTTTTTCTTTCCTTTTCTACACTATATTTTCAGAAGTTTATTTTCTGCTTATGGTGAAGGGGAACAGTTTTCTTTTACTTCTTTTTTTTTTTTTTTTTGTTCTAATCAACAACTTCAACCACAGGGTCAGCTTTGATTTGGGTGAGTCAGAAACATATTTATCTCTGAAGCTGTCCTTCTGTGCCTGGGAATGAAGTGTTTCTCCTCATTTCAGAAGAGAGACATTTTAAATAATAGCAATGCCAAAAAAAAAAGGGCAATAATAGTTATTCGTTTGACCTGCCACATAACAGGCCTGATTTATATGTTTGCTGGTACATATAAGATTTTAAGAGACTTCTTTGGTTGCTCTCCGACAATGTTTATAGTTTGTTTATAGAAAGAGATCTGTGCTCCAGATTTTGTTCTAAACTCTGTTCAGCTCAGACAGTTGTTACAGCAGATAGACTTGACCTAGTACTCACCCTGTTTAAGATGTGTTTTAGTTTTGCAGGCATTCCGTAGTTGCAGGAAGCACTCAAGCCTTAATCTGGACCACTTGTCAGGCAGTGAAAGGGAAAAACAATTCAGGCAGCAATCCTCTTGAAAAACCATACATGGGTTTTCGAAAGAGCTCAGCAGGTCTGCAAATGCTGTAGGAAGCTTTAAAATCCCTAGTTTGAGATGGGCCAATGAGGCTTTGTTGTTGATGCCCCAAGGGAAAAGCTAAATGCAGCGCTCATCACAGTGTGAATGCGTATCAAGAATAAACTGAGATTTTGCATGGTTTGATCTGTACATCCTTTTCCTGCCTCCTTCTGCAGTTTTAGTGGAAATTAAACTGCTTAGAAGCCTTACAAACCTTAGAAACATGTTGGTTCTCAGACTGTAACAGGTATCTCCAAGGTCTTCAAGACTGAATTCTTTTGTCGGCTCATAGTTTATGCCCTTGGGCAGGACTACATGCCATTAGTGTAGCTGTCTATCTGTTCAGAGGGCTGTGCATAGTTAGGAGCAAGCATATGCTGTTCTTGGCTTTATTTCTTTGTGAATATTAGACATCCTGACAAGAGTCTTGGTAATATTTTTGGCTTCTGTGGTCTTCTGTTGCTGTACCCATAGTAACTGGGCTGTCAGTATGCCTGGTACTGCCAGTGCCAGGCTATCTTATGTAGGATCTTGTGTGGTGTATATGGTGGTATCTGGTAAGAAACATAACATTCTGTATCTCAGAGCAAGCGGTATTTCCTTCATCTTTCTTCGGTATTTGAGCTGCCCAATTTTTCTTAGCCTACAGCATGGCTAAACTAGAAAGAACAAATTTTAAGTTAAGTATACTTAGAAACACTTCTGTGAACTTTAATTTAGTCATTTTAATGAAATGAGTAATTAGAAAGAAGAGGGTTTCAAATGGGTTGGAGAACGTAGGCAGTGGTCTATAACATTTGTGTACAGCTGATCTTTGAACCTTGTACAATAAAAATAGTAATGGAAAATACCACCTGGGAAGAATACACCATTCCGAATTGAAATAAGATTTTACTCTTTTACTCAGCTACAGACCAGAAGATGCAACCACTATAAGCAAGCTGTGATCTACATAGTAGTAATGAGATTGTACTCATGGAAAACAATTGGGCACGTCCTTTCAGTAATCATTTTCCCTGTATTTTCTTTTTTAAGACCCTTCACATCTTTGTTACTGTATTTTTGTTTGGACTAAAAGATGATGTGACTAAGGACTAAGGACAAACTGTATTCTGCACTTTGAGTATTTGCCTAATGTATTGAGTAAGAACCTTAATTCCAAGTCTGTGGATCATTGCAGTTTCAAATGAAGTCAGCTGTAGCTATGGGTGCTCAACAACTCTGAGAGTTAGCTACAAGGATTTTACACCACATTCATGACAAGTGTCTAATAAGTACCCTGTTATTTCTATGAATAGAAAGAAACAACAACAACAAAAATCAGATGATTTTGTCACAGATTGGAGAACTCAATACTATTGTTATATTGTGTGCAGTTTGGAAGTGGAGTTTGATTTTTGTTGTTGCAGTGCAGGCACAGAGAACATTATCCAGCTGAATTCAAAGGGTGACTGTGGTAGCTGCTACTTGCAAAATTCCTGACTCTCCTTGGATGGGAAATTTGTACAAAGGGACAAGAAATTCCACAGTACTGATAAAAAATAAAAAAATAAAAAAGCATGTGATGCTAGTGACTATTGCTTCACCTTGTAAGATCACTGCTTTTTACTCTCTCTGCTGAGAGTGGTTCTACCTCTGATTTCTCAGGTGTGGGAAAGAACATTGGTCCAATTGTACTCCTGTTTCTTGTAAGCTTTGCAGTGATTTTCACAGAATCACAGAATCACAGAATAGTCTAGGTTGGAAGAGACCTCCAAGATCACCGAGTCCAACCTCTGACCTAACGCTAACAAATCTTCCACTAAACCATATCCCTAAGCTCTACATCTAAACGTCTTTTAAAGACCTCCAGGGATGGTGACTCAACCACTTCCCTGGGCAGCCCATTCCAGTGACTAACAACCCGTTCAGTAAAGAACTTCTTCCTAATATCCAACCTAAACCTCCCCTGGCGCAACTTTAGCATCCTGTCACCTTTAGCAACCTCATCCTGTCACCAGGCACGTGGGAGAATAGACCAACCGCCACCTCGCTACAGCCTCCCTGCAGGTACCTGTAGAGTGCAAATTTTGTATTTCTGAAAGTGTTATGGAAGCCAACCACTCACTATAGTACTTCAGGACTATTTTCTCACAGATCCTGCTGCTCCGTGACTTCAGCAGAAGATCCATTTTCCTGCTCTCCTGGAGTCCCAGCTTTCAAGCTGCACACATGCGAACAAAGTATAGGAGGAAACAGGGTTCATTTCAAAGTGGAAGGACTAGCACAACTAAACAAACCTTGTGTTGTGCCAGTTTTTGTGAAACTGATGGGGAGAAAAAGACTAAAGATTTGAGATTTATTTCTTCTCTCTTGGTTTGTAGGGTGTTCTCAAATAGGATCTGGACTATTTAGTTGATGTCTACTTTTTTGTGTTCTCCCTTCATTTAACCATTCTCTGTTCAAATCTGCTTACAGCAGTTCATATCCCTGAACACAGAATATACTATATAAAATAAGTTTTACATTCCTGTATTTGGATAATATTTAATGGATTAAGGGGTTAGAGATAAGCATGAAAGAAGTGGAAATAGTTAATCTTTTGGTATTTTGTTAAAGAACCCCCTAACACAGGAACACATCCTATCCTTATCAACCTGGAAAAAGAAATGGAAAGTTAATGAAGCAAACCATTCAATCTAATATAAAGATTACTAGCCACCTGAAAAAATGCAATCCGTTAATAAACAGACTTCATATTCCTTCTTCTGACAGTGCTCCCCTCACAGAGACATGAGAACAAACCCAGTAGAATGAATCATTCAAGCTAATACTGAGCCTTATGAAAGGATAAATGTATAATCGAATGGTAATCTTCTCAGACCATTTTTTTCCTAAGTTGCAGCACACATACCATGATACATTCCTCAACTGTTGTTAATTTAAAGGGTTTGAGGCTGAAAAAAGGAGATTCATGGAATGTCATGCTGGTCCATGTGGGTTAACTTAAGCTGCTGAAGTATCTGTGTTTTCAGTTGAGGATTCAAAGTGGCTTGCTGGAAGACTAATTTGCCTTTTTTTTTTTTTCTGTCTACTATTTCTTTTTAATCTGGAAGTCGAGATGACCGAGACTTAATTATTAGAATTATTAATAATTATTAGAACACTGTGCAGCAGATTGTTAGCTGTATTATGCAAAATAATTCATATCTTAGATCATAAAAAAAAAGAGTTTTTACATGTGTGTAGATAGAAAAAATATTTTCTGTTTGGGTGATTGCATACTGTAAGAACACAATTGTATTTCACTAGGAATAATGTCAAATTGTGCTGAGAAGAAAACATGCAGGTTTCAGATTTGTCATGTGCCACAGGATATCTATATCCAGATAGTTAAGAATTTAGAAAGATTAATTTGGCTTTTGCATTTGTATTGAAAACTACACTCCTATAATATTATCTATCCATCTGTCTAGGCTCATTGTCTTCAAGGTTTTAACACATGTCCTTAAGTATGTTTTCAGGAATCAGTGTAAATATTGTTTTTTATTTTATTTTTAAAATGTTTCCTATTATTCCTTTGTCCACTGGGGAGCTACACAATTCTAACTAACATCCCTGTAAAGAAAGAATATCACACTGCAGATTTTTTTTTACTTTGCTGAGTTCTGTTTTCATTTAGATGCATAATCAGAATTCCATACTTGATCAGACTAGCGGTATAGTATCCTGTCTTTATGAGAAGCTGGTAACAGATGCTGCATAGGAAGGGGAAAGGAATGCCTCAGTTAGTAACTTAGGGGTAACCTGCCTGTGGGGAAAGATTTCTCCCCAAGCCGTAACAGTTGGAGACTGAGTTATGCCCTGAAGTGCAAAACTTTATATCCTTTCAAAAACTGCAAGGATTTTTTTTTTTTTTTTTAGATAGCAATCATAATTTCATATTTTTGGGGGGTGAAATATCTAATTTTTCATGGAGTCCCATTAATTTCTTGCCTCCACAGTTTGTATGGTGACGAAGAGTTCAATAAGCCAATTATATTCAGTTATGAAATAGATTTCTGTTATTTTTTTTCTTTTTGATCAATTTCAATATAAATAAATGGTCAAAAGTTAAAGTATATTTTTCCATCATGAAAGATTCTTCATTGTAAATTCTTCATTGTAGCTTTTCAGAAGATAACTTATCTAGTTCTTTCTTGTTCATTTTGAATAATTCTCAGTTTTTACGCTGATGATAGATTGTTTAAGCAACCATCTCACTTATCTGCTGTAGAAACAGTATTTTAAAGATGCAGTTTTCTGTGAGAGAAGCTAGTTCAACATGTAATTCTATTCTGTCTTTGATGGATGATTTGCTCAACCATAATGAATTCTGCTGAATCTGATAACTTTATTTCTCATAAAGTAATCACAGTAAAATAATGAGTTACTGTATCATCATTTTTGCTTTGTTTCTCATTGCTTGCCTTTTCCACTTGCAAAAAGTCCTTCAGTTCTTGATTAGTCTTCATGGCTTAAAGGACTTGTCTTTTGCCAGGTTGAAAGAAAAAAAATATTCAGATTCTTTACTTTTGATTCACCATTGCTCTGAAATAATGAATCATATCCTTTCTTATAATGACCCAAAACATCAAGGGTGGCTTCCCACTCACTATGAAAAGACATAGGTCCATTTTTTTCATTGGGATGAAAAACCTATTAATAAAATCAGCACAGTGGTTCAGGTATGTTACCTTGTTAGACCTCCGACAGGAAAGTCACAGATCTTAAGAACAAGAAGAAGAAAGGGAAGGAGAAAGAGATTCATGGGAGAAAAAAAAAAGGGGGGGGGGGGGGAGGAAGTGTTTTCAGATGGTATCAAATGAAAGAAAAGAATGTTACCATCAGTTCTCTCCCACCAAATTTGCCTCTGCCCAGTTCAATCCTGGTACCACTGCTCAGGTCAGAAATTTATTAAAATGCAATGAAGTGACAATATTTCTGGAAACCTGGAACCATCCTAGAACTACTTCAAGAATTCTTCTTAAAGGGTCTGATCCAAAACCCACAGAAGCAAATGCTTTGCACTGATTTCAGTTTTGCCATAATCCTGCATCATTAAAACGAATGCTGAAGTGGTTGTTGGCTAAGCATTTGAGGGAAAGTCATTACTGCTGTTACCAACTGACTTTATCAATAATGCAAACAAAGTATTCACTATATTTGCTGACATGCTAGCAATACCTCTCTGTCTGATAACTTTGTGCAATGAAAACCATCACAAATTTGAGATTACTAAAAGATTTGAAGAGTTAAAATTCTTAAATTTTGAAAGCTTTTGTATTAGCACTATCAGACAGGGCTTGTGTTTACTTCTCAGTCTATTTTAAAAGTTATTGCACTTTTTCAAATGTTATGTCATGTCCTGTTCCTAGCAATGACCTCTACTGTCTGTGCTGCACTTAGATATATATTTTTTTACTGAAAAGAGATCTCTTTAATCAGCTTAAAAAACATTGTGAACTGAAACAGCTCTTATTTAAAAGTTTAACTTTACTTTCATCAATTTATAATCAGACTTGCTCTGGTATTTTTGATTCCTGACAAACAAGGATAAAAGTCTTGTGCCCCCATTGCTAATGAGATGATAAAACAGCAGGGATCAAGTTTTTAATTACTACAGGCTATGCACTGGAGAGGTACCGATGATATTTTCTATTGCATGTCTAAGTTGTAACTTCAGGCTTATGACAGTCATGCTGTGTTCCTCTGCCTTTGATGATCACTCATCTTTGTCTCCTGAGAACATACAAAAATTTCTGAGCTTGGATCCTGGGGGGCTTGCAATTATTGCTGTAACCTGGCACAGGTTCCAGTGTAGTACCATTGCTGCTCAGCAAGGATCTGATGTCTGAACGGAGGATGGGACGTGCAAAACATCTATGAACTTTTCTTCTCAGACAATCTGGATTTTCAATCTAGTTGTATGCGCATCTCTTAAATAATTATGCTTTTAATTAAGCTTGAGAATCATTTAATATTGTTTCACTTTTTCCTATCAGAAGCACAATCTATTACCTTCTCATACATAAAGAATTACAGCCACAGGCACACAGCAATACACATTTTTGGCACTAGGGGACTCAGGTCTTGGAAAATTGACAATACAAGCACATTTTTGGAAACGAACATCATTCCTACCCACATTTACAAGCTTGTTGAGCAGGTTTTCTTTCTGTGAATAAAATTAATACCGATGCAAGAGATTTAAATGCATTTTCTAGTAATAAATAGTTCTATTATTAGAAAGAGAGAGCTGAGGCAGAGGACTTTGCCAACCTATCCTTCCTTTCCCCAGTTTCACAGATCTCAGCCACATTGATCAATCTGCATACATTTGGCCATTATTCTGGTTATTCAGATATTTCTTTTTCCTTTTCCTCCACACTGCTGCCTTAGATAAGAGTGAATATTTCCTTTGGCTCCAGTGCAAGGCAAACAAAAGAAGAGCCACCAGTTTTGCTAACATAGACAAAGCACAGATGAGACAAGAGCAGGGGCATTCATAGTTTACGAAGAAATGCAGCCATCCCTCTCAGCATTGGATCACTGCTTAGATCACCAGGAATTTGTGAGAAGGAAACAGAGGGAAAGCATCATAATTGTCCTCTCACTAAGCTTCTCAGACATTTTTTCCTTGAATGCAAGATTTGTCTTTTCATGAAGAGTTTGTGAAGTCTGGCTATAAATCAGCCAGATCCCTCATATCAAGAAGAGGCTGTATCTGTGCAGGCCATCTACCCATGAAAGTTTGTTCTGAATCTGCTGCATTTTTTCCTGCCACAGTTGTACAGCTCTGCCTTGTTCCACAGAATCCTACAGATATCATTTCCACTAAACTCTCATATGTTGAAAGAGCACCCTGTGGGAAAATTATTTCCTCCCTATTTAATGTTGCCCCTTCTGTTTAGTCTCCACTTGATATGACAGAGATGTATGTGCATCCAAAATGAAGCTGCTATTCCTTTCTCCAGTTTCTTCAGTTTAGACTTCCTCTTGTGTTAAATCTTAACCCTGGAAATTTTCCATGTGGGGAAGGAGTTAAGACCACAGAAATGGTGATGTCACTCCAGCATGGGGGAAAAAAGGAGTCTGGATTCAGGAGCAGGAGGTCCTCCATGCATGTTGATATGGAAAAAAATAAGAAAGTACTATTTCTTTGTCTAAATCTGAAGGTTTTATAGTAGCATCATTTGAGTGTGGCAAAAATCCTAAAGGAGGTGCCTGCATGTAGGGATGTTGCAAAATTCCGCATGAAAGCAAACTAATACATTCATTTCAGCAAGAACTGTGTATTCTGATTTGACTTGGATTCTCCAGGGATTGCATGTCAGACAAACACAACAAAAATCAAGAGACCAGATGACCCACTTCTCTCTTGCTTGAGGATAAAACCCAACTGCTTTAGTAGCCCTATCCAAACTGTCTGTAAATAATAATTCTCAAGAAAAACAGGGTGGTAACACTAACTTCAAAAAGTACTTCACAAATCTGAAAACTTACATTAAATATCCAACCATGATTAATACACTTGGCTGTAGAATTCAATTATATTTTAAAAGGAAATCATGAAGGAGACTTCAGACTTGTTTTCTTTTACCACTGATATGACAGATCAAAAATGTTAATGCTACAGCTACGGTACTAACTAGAAACTAAGTACAGCTTAAATGCACTGATTTATTTTACAAATGTAGGACATCCAAGGAATAGACCATTGTTCTGCAAAGGCTATCAATGACACTAAAGAATTATACAGCTCATACCAACTCAAAGCAATGCATAAACATAATCAAGAGACATTTAATATGCTATGTACCAGAACATGAAATGATATTGACCATAAAATGTGTATAATCTAAACTGCAGAAATTACTCCATTTTAATGATCTGTTCCTTAAAAAGAAAATGTAAACTGTTTAAAAGATTGAGCAAAATGTGTGCATAGATTGTGTAAATTACCATGGGTATCAATTATATCTTGAAAATAGTGTACAGTTCTTATAACATCAAGGCCTGGTTTTAATTACAGATGGAGTGTAACTAACAATTTCTTAATTTTAATGAGTGCTATTCTATTATAGGATTAACTGGTGCTGTAGCTGAAGAAGCCAAAAGAATTTTGAATTAAAAGAATTCCAAAGACATTGGAGAGGCACACAGAGCAGCACATTGTTTTGAAATATGTTGGATTTTGGCCCAAATGCAGTTCTGCTTTCTCAGTCAATGAGACATCTCATGGGATCACACCCTTTTTTCCAAAACTAAAAGGTAAATATTGCAAAGAGCTACAAGTGCTAAGTTGTAGTAAATTCCTGTCTCTATGAGAGAAATTGCATAACTAAAATGAGGACATTACATAATTATAATCCTTAATATAGAGATACATCAACAACACTAACTATTTTAAGTCACTGCACGTAGTTGTAAATCATGCTTGACTGACATGCTGTGTCTGTATTGAGTATGTACCATTGTAACAGTGACAATGTAGCAGACAAATTTCATCAGGTAGGCAAGGTATTAAGCGACGTATTGTGTAAAGGTCAAAGAACCACTTGGAATAATCCTGAATCAAAACCAGAACCAAAATAAAACCCATTTATCATAATCATTTCAAAGCATTCTAAAATATTGAAAATGATATCACTGAAGAATGATAGAATGTAGTTTACTACAGGTAGAGAAACAATGGTTTGAGAGGTGACAACAATCCATTTTGTGGGAACTCTAGTTTTTGTCCCCTTCTTTGCCTGGCTTACCCAAAGGTAATGGTCAATGACTTGCTATTTACTTTAAGGATTTTTTTTTTTTTTTTTGGCACATTTTTAGGCTACTGGTCATGAATGAGATCTAATATGGGACATAAAGACAACTGATTATATGACCACAATTTATGGGAAGCAGCTGGTTTTGCGTGAACATGTGAAATGTTAGTACTGAGATCAGAAGTCATTAGTCAGCTTTGAAAATGGGCTCTGGAACACAGAAAGAAAGGAGCAGAAGGAGCATTAAATATATCCGTTATGTTAAAACTATGCCACTGTTGAATTAAGGTAGGAATTCCAAACCAAAGTGTTCTTGTTTACAGAAAAGTGAGCACTTTTTGAGGCTACTGCCATTCCTCTACCCTTTGAGTTCTGTATGCCGAGGACAGAAACAACTGCATTTGGAATCTCATTTTTCTTCACCAAACTTCTTTCCTGTGACTTTTTCATTAAAAGAGTTGTAGTGTATATCAAGAACGTTATTTTGCTTATAGAAAAGGAAAACTAGATAATAGGTGCTTTTTATGTCAAGAGGTTTTATTGTTTTTGTTTGTTTGTTTGTTTGTTTGTTTGTTTTCCTATTGTTGGGTGGCCATAATATTTAAGTTATAAATGGGCAAATGTCAAAGCAGGTCCCCTACTGTGCCTGACTTCATGTAATAATTAGGTACTGTTTTATTGTTCTGTGGCTTAGTTACAGAGTACAGCTGTCAGACGACATAACTGGTAATGGAAGGACCACATTCCTTATAGTTAGACAACTCCCTTCAAAATTAATGGTATATTTACAGCCATCAGATTGGCAGTATCAGATTCCAGAGTACAGCCGTGCACAGCAAATTAACATCCAAATCTATATTACTGCACTGTTAAAACATACGCATTTAACATTAAAAAGGAATACGCATAAAGAAGAGTGGCACACAGTGATGATCATTCTAGACATTCATCATGGCCTGAACCAGCCTAGATAGTGATAAGGAGGATTAAGCACAGATGCATTGCTGTGCTCTCTGACACCAGTGGGCAATTTGGTCTGGGAAAGCCCTTGCTGAGATGTTGTAAGAGTGGGCTCTCAGCAACAGCCTTCTTGAAAAGGCATTCTTGAAAAGGAAGAGGCTTCTTGCTACTCTGGCCAGAAGGTACACACGAGTTTAATGCTGCAGGATTTTTAGCTCTTTGTGTCCTTAACAAAACACATCAGTGATGTTCTGTCAGGCTTGTTATAAACTGTAGCTGAGCAACCAGTCAGGACTTGTGGTTTTCTTGGGGAAAGGATTGTTATGAAGATTGTTGTGTTACTTTATTTCAGAAAAGCAATTTAGGTCCTCTCTGCTCCATATTCTAACAATTTCCTGCAGAACATATATCCACCTTCCAGTATGGACTTAGGAAAATAAGGCAAAAGTAGCTCATGCAAACCTAGTAATATTTAGGAAGAACACTTAGAAAACACTGATTCATTAACATCTTAGTTCCTACCTTTTGTTAAAGAAAACATTTGTTGGTACCCATGACACCTTTTTGACAGAGAATTTATTAGCTACAGCTTGTTACTGGGCACAGAAATTATAAGAAAAAGTTAACTGAGAAGAAAACCAACCGATAAACTATCAGTACATATTAGCGTTGTATACATACCAGCCCAATGAAGATGTTAATTCCAATCAGTGGTTGTTTGAATAGAAAAAAGCCAGAGAGAAAGAAAAGGAAAAAGAAAACAATATATTTTTTCCTGGTTTCTAAACACAGGCTAATCATTCACCTCACTTTATGCTAGATAAGAAAGTTCTAGTGGTGGCTATTAATGCAGTGAGACTTTTTTTTTTTTTTTAATTATTTTTGCCCAGGAGACAAATGTGTAACCATATGATTTTTCTCCCTGTTAAAAATGCATTTATATTTTTTCAAGCACACCCCGATTAAAGAGGGCACATCTGTTTTAAGTCCTTCTTTATGAAAATTACTGAGCTTCCTCTGAAAGCTTATCTTTTAATTTCAAAATTCTTTGTAGCAATAACTTAGATAATAACCAACCATATTTCTGTCTTTTTTAGAAAGAGAGAGAGAGAGAGAAAGAGAAAGAGAAAGAAAGAACCATTTTGAGCTTTGAACTCCCCCTCCCTCCCCTCTTTGGGTCTCCTTTGAAAAGGCCCCCCTCATTTGCGTTTAAAATGGATGTTTCATACTGGTTGATTAGTGTTAGTATGGGATACCAGCCGCTCTGAGCCCAAGGCTCAGCTTGAGATCTGCGGATTATTCATCAACTTCCCCGGCAGGGGGGACCGTTTCTCACTTTCACTGCACAGCAGCAAAGTGTTCAGCTTTGCTTTTTAAGATTTTTTTTTCCCTTTTCACAAAGTTTTTTTTTTCTTTTCTTTTTCTTTTTCTTTTTTTCCCCCATGAAGGGGTTACTTGAGTGTACATAACACCAGATCACTTTTAATACCAAACCTCCCCCTCTCCGGCCAGCTTTCTTGGTCTGAATAGCACATAATGGATCGGGACGTATTTACCATATGTCTGTCTGGTTACCACCATTGTTTAAGGCAAAGAACATTTAAATACATAAACTGAGACTTAGAGAGCACTTGATTTTGTCATTATATTAGGGCTATATTATAGCATCTCACTTTTTTTTTTTTTCCTTCCATTGCAGTGATGTTTTGTTTATCATATATTAATTTAGAAAAGACGTAGAGGACACATCTTAGTATGTATTAGTCTGTATTAACAATATTTCAACAACATTTAACATTGCTGCCAGCAATTTGAGTACTAAGTCTAATCTAGCTCAGAATAGGTTTTTACAAAATTGTTAATTGCTATTAGCTACCTGTGTGTGTTTGTAAAATCTTATTGTTGTTATCATACGTATGGCAAATAATGCTTCAGAACCAATGAAAAAGGAGGTTTCCCTCTGCAGAACAAAAGTAAATAGCAGACGATTTAGTGTGCCTAAAATCTAGTCCACTTTTGTGTCATCTGAGCTCATAAAAGCTGAGAAGATGAGACCCCTAGAAACCTGGGGTCTCTCAGCTCTGTAAACTATTATGGACACAGGAATACAATTGCAACATGAAGATTTTCCAGACGTTTACTTGTGTGCATATGTATTCTCCCTTGCTCCTTTGTCTCTAGCTGCCTAAAGGCATTGATCTTTCCTTGAACATAGCATCTGGACACAATGTTAAAATGGCTACAAAAAGGCCCAATTACTTTCTTTTTGCTTTAGCCATCTAAAAAAGGCACGATCCTTGATAAGAGTTCAGGAGAATCTATTGCTGATAAAAAGAAACCAGCACCTCCAGAATATTACCATCCTATCAGCACTTACAATGGGAAAGAACATCTTTTAGATATGGTGTACAGTAAATGGACTGGTGGAGCCCAGATAACTAGTTCAGATCAAACTCCTAACTTTGAGATAGAGACTGTGTGAGATGAATCACACAGTAAGTGTGACACGGGATGATTTGGTGCAATGCTCACAATCAGTAATTCATCTTAAAATTAATAGCTACCATAAGCTGAATTTTTCTTTTGTTTCCTGCTCTCATCCCTGAAATGTCCCCAGAATTATGTATCTTCTTTGGTACTTTTAGTGAATTATGTTTCTCCTTGAGGACATCTTTAGCCTGCTTGCAAAGTAAGAGTAAGAGCATAGCAATATGCAGACTTTGAAAACAAGAACTTCTTTCCACGCACATGGGCACCCGCAGTTGCCCCTTCGTAGTGAATATAAACTAATGATGCATTTGTTCCCTTGGTTACCTTCTTTTTGGTTTTGAACCTATACCTCCTGGCTGAGCTCTCTCACCATGAAATCACTGCATGTAAAAGTCAGATGTGTTATTTTAAAATATGAATGGCTACAGACACTGCACATTGTGTGAAGCGCAGTGCTACTGATACAGCATCCTCCTCCAGAAATTGGCACTTCAGTACTCTGGCTAGGTCCTGGATTCCACGAGGTCTCAAGCAGCTGTACCCAGCTGTTCAACAATGTGCATCCAGGAGACAGAACTGGAAACCAAGTGGTCAAAGAATAATTTTAGCCATATCTGGAGTTAGACATATTCTAAAGAAATTCTGTAGATTGAAGTCCGGTATTTAAGTGCCTAAATCTCTCTAAAATTTGCTTTAGGCATATGAATGTTTCTTTTGACAGTGTTAATGCTTCCTTACCCTTCTCACTTTTATGTCCACTGCAGCCATGACCACAGCAATATCTGAGTTTCTTTCAGAACTGCCTCATGTGAATTATCTTTCTTCTTTTTCCCAAGCAGAATTCATGCAATAACCACAAAAATGTAAATACATACATACATGTCTGCATACATATACATGTATTTATATGGACCAGCAAAACTTGTAACCAAGTCATTTGACTCCAGCAGTCAGAAGATGGGTGTTTTTATCACAGACATCAAAAGAAGTACGTCAATAAGCTGGTGGTGGCAATGAGGCTGATAAGTCAAAGGATGTTGCAAGAGATGGATAGACATATTTTACATACTGTGCTGCATTACAAATGATGCAGTCCACATAAAATACACTATAGAGAAATTAGCAAATACACTTTTAAAAATGTAGCTAGATTTCTTAGTGAGATATTGTAAATTGGCACAGCTCTTGTGCCAATTTCCAAGCCACCAAACTGAACTCATTTGGGCAAATTAATTGCAACAAAAGAGCCATCAAAAGTAACCCTCAGTCTTTTTCTTCATTTTTGTCTAAAGGCATAGTGATAATTTAAATGTACTACTTACAAAATATTGATAGTAGTAAAACCATTTGATCTAGACTCATTTAACAAGTATCTGCCCAACTCAATTCAAGTCAGTGAAGCCATCTTCTGCTTAAAGCGATAAATATAGTAAAATATCAAATATATGTGGTAGTACATCTAAATTTGATAGATGGCTCTGAGTCTTACCACTTTCTGTATGGTAATGCTGTTTCGTCACTATAACGATTTATGTTGCTTTCCATTCAGATTCCTGAACTTAATTATGTAAAAAGAATAATGAACAGAGAAGTTGTCCTGATTTGTCCTAGAGGTAGAATGAGAATATCTGTGAGAGAAAATACAGGTAGGAACTCATGGTGGTTTTCATTTAGGAATGAAAATTTAAGGTCTTTAAAAATCTGGTGCTTGTTTCTCTCTCTCTATATTTTTAATTTATCCAGAGACCGTGCATTATTTTTCTCCCACTTCAAGAACAGATAGAGTTAATACAGCTTCTCCTTACAGAATCAGTAATCCAATAGCAGATTTTAACAATACTCAGTACAACCTCCATCTGCTCCCCAGAGGCCCCGTGTATCTATACAGGGTTCATAATATAAATTGCAACTGATTCAAGTTACCCAAAACTGGACGTTTTTTCCTTGAGCTATATCACCACTTCAGACTATAGAAATCATAATAATAATTGTAGCCTTGAAATTCATATTATCTCTATTTCTAGAACCAATATAATAATGGACTGCACTTCAGCATTTTTATCAAACAGTAAGTTTCTCATCTTTTTAATTTTTTTTTTTTTTTTTACTGTATAAATAAAACCTGCTTGATGTTTCATAAAAATAGTTTCTCAAAATACCTGTGAATTATCTTCTTTGGCAGGGATGTTCACTGCTGAATTTGGCCAAAAACTTAGCCCGTGTTGCAACTAGGTGAATGTCACGTTGTGTGTGAAGGACACTGCACACATAAAACACCCACTGTGATGATGCTTACACCATGTACATTTTTGGACCAATGGTGAACTGATAGTGCCAAACTATCCAGTGTTGCCTCACAAAAACCACACCAGACCACCTCAGGTAAGTCTTTTCCTCTTAACTTGGTTAACTATGGTTTAACAACACAAATAGTTACGTCTTTCATCTCCTCCATTAGGGCAGCTTTACAACCTCTTTTCATTGTGAGCACAATGCAATGGGTGGATTCGTGGATCAGAATTCAATCCAGAATGGATCTGAAGTACAATGGAGTTATTACACTCTGAAATTAATGTTACTGAGATCAGGATCTTTACTGCTGTATTCATACCCTGCTTTTTCACTGAAGTCTAAGTTGAAATCTGTTCAGCAGGAGCATTTGTAACATGGTCTATCAGGCTATGGGTCAACATTTTAAAAGTTAACCAAATAAAATTTTATAAAGTCATGGTCTGCAAATATTTTCTGGGAAGGGAAATGGTGGTAGATGTTTGGCATGTATGTAGATACAAACTTTGTTTAACACGAAACGTATGAGTGACTTAAAATTCAATTGCAAAATTATTATTATTATTATTATTATTATTTAAAAAAGCACCTTTTAGTCTTTAAAGAACCTTCAAAATAAAGAAAATAACTCAGGTATTTATTGTTTTGCTTCAATTTACATTGGTGCTATAAATAGCTGACAATAAATGATGACAAATAAGCTATTGTAACCCTTTGGGAGTTTATTAGGTCATTTGTTGCAGCGTTGAATAGAGTCATTTGTTGCCCTCAGGTGTTTGAGAGTCTCTTTACCCTTGGGAAAGGAATTTAACAAAGGAGTGTATTTCAAAGAAGGCACTCTGTGTTTTCCACCCTTTTTCTGAAGTGTTTTCAAACACACTCCAAGCTAAAAATTCTCAGAAGAGAGAAAAGGACGTATATATCAGACAACCCCTGAAGCAGCTGACATTTCCAGGGAGCAGAATATAGAGTCAGATTCTAGATGCTTGAATCCCAAATACATTTTCACCATATGAAGCCCTGATTTATTTTTGCCCCACCCACTGGGTGCAAACTTTGAAATACACCATACAAAAGCATTGGACTAATGCCCCACATGCATTTTTTTATTTAGTTGAAATGTGACATGTCTTGCTTTTTTCTCTGCTTCCAAAAAACACTGGGTAGTTCCTTTGTTACAAAAACAAACAAACAAAACACAACACAACAAGACATTTCATCTGCCTTAATCTATATATCGTCTTAATTAAATAAAGGTTTAGCATTTGTTTGGTCTATAATAAAACAGGTTGTCAGGCAATATCAATACAGCAGACATGAGGAATCTGCTAAATATAATTTTAAAGAAAAAAAATAACTACAGTTCTAATTATCTAGGTAACATCTAGGGAGTTATCTGGCCCAAAAGCAAGGTTCTAGACAATATCTATGCAGTGGAGAAAAATAAGAAAGAACGCAAAGAGAACAGAAAACTGGAAGTGAATCTGTATTTTTTTTTTCCACTTCCCTGAACAGTAGCAATGAATTTCTGCTCTAGATTCCTATGTGAAATGCACAGAGTAAGCAGTTTTAGCATCACCCAACTTGCATTTAGTTAAGGAGGTGCTATTAAATGAATTCACTAACTCATTATTTCTCTTTAATTAAGATACTTAGGGATGAAAGTCTGTGGAAATTAAATGGCTAGTAGTAGCAATGATGAAATAACAGCAGATCTTACTGACTAGAACAAATCTACAATGTGGAAGTCCTGAATTTACTAATAACAGTTGATGCGAGCCAAGCAAAGAACAAGTTTTTGTTTTGCATTTTCTGTGCTGACCATTGCTGAGGGGTCCAAGGCAAGACTGATCCTCTTTGTTTCAGGAAGCAGCAGCCTTTCTGTACAAATTTTGCCTAAAATAACCCTTGTTTGTAGATTCTATCAGAGAAGTGAGACAAATAGAAATCTGGAAATCACCATAAATAAGAAAAAAAATGCAAATAAAAGATTTTGATTAGGGAGATGTCACAAGGACAGTAGTTAAGACTAGTGTCACTTAGGCAAAGATGCCTAAAACTAGACTAAAATTTTTGACTGAAATAGGGGTAAATGAACTAATGAGATTCTTTGATTGGGTCAGGGATATCCAGGGAACTAACAAAGATGGGTGTTAGCAGTTAAATATAAATATTCAATACAATAGTTTGCAAAAAAAATAAAAATAAAAGTAAGTGGAATTTAGGATTGTTTTCACCATAATAATCTGTATTAAGTAAGGGCAAATCTTGACTTCATCTTTTCATCTCTTCTTGAAGTATTGCACTAATTTCTGGCTATCTCATCAGAAAGATACGGGTAAGTTTGATGGATTTCATTCAACTACACTAAAAATGACTGTGAGTTTAGAAGCATGGAAATTTTATTCTTAGGTTACATATGCAAGCAAGAGAAAACTCGGATGGCCTCTTGTGATACAGTGATCTATCAGTATGACTTAAAGAATAAATCTCAATAATAAGTTTTGTAGTTCATTTCAAATCTTCTAGCATTACTGCTCTATCCTTCACTCCGTGTTTGCCACTAACAGTATAGAAAAGCAACAAATGGCTCCAAGATTTTTATATTTTGATATAAAGACTGATTTATATTTCTTCCTCTGTACAACCAGCTGTCCTTTTTGTTACCTAAAGATGGGTGTAGCGGACCAATTTTAAAATCTCTTAAGAGTTCAGGATAATTTTGTGGCCTTCTAAAAAAAAACGTCACTTAAGAATGTACCTTCTGAGGGTTGGAAGCTGACACTTTTTATCTTACTGGGAGGCTGGAAGTCTGCACTGTGCTTTTACGGTGTCTACCAGTCTCCTTTCCATAGCACAGTGTCAGGCAGGAGTTAAATGTTTGTTTGAGAATGAGGAAAACAGAGCAAAGCAGTGCAAAACAGAACCTGTTTTCAAAACATCTTTCAGTGTTCTGGATGTTTCCGTTGACAGAACTCTGAATGTAGAGGGCATTTCAGGCCTACATTTTGGGGAGCTGACTGATGTCTGTCTGTGTGTACCTAACACATAAGAAATAGCATAACACTGTCTGTGTTTTCACTGTGTGTTGGTAGGCAGGGATTTGTGCGTTCCCAGCACCCTTCACAGCATGTTACAGAGGTTCCCAGACCACCTTGGGGATGGTCCTGCAGATTTGGTCACTGTGTAATTCTTCTGAAAAGATCTACTTCAAGCAGGTTACATACAGCTCCAGTGGAAATTACAGAAGGATTTCAAACTTTGCATCTGAGTTTAGCACCTCGGGACTCAACATCATACAGATGCCTGGCTATCGGCCAGAGTTCCCTTGCACAACAAGTAAGACTCAGGTGGAGTCCCAAATAGCCAGCACATTGAGCCAGCCTAACCTCTGCATACTGGACTTGAATCCCTCTGTCCCTTTCTGCACATTTCTAAAGATGGGTGCAGGCTTGATATAGTAAGGAAAGCTCAGCAGAATACCAGTAATTCCCCCATCATGTTGCCTGAAGTGCATGCAGTAGTAGCACATGCTATGTAGGAGCCTATGTTCCTGTTTGCACCATGAATTGTTTCCTCGTCTCATTCAGGGCTGCAAGAGGGCACTGTCATCCACTTAGACTCCACCTCGATCCTTCCCTCCAGCTGAATGCCCTCCAGCTCTTGTCTTCAAAGACTGGTGTCCATCTTTTTTGATCATACAAGGCCTGTGGATTTTTCATGGGAAGAGCTGCTGCTTATGGCTCCTTTTCTCTCTTGCTTTCTCATTTCTTCACTGGACTCACTGTGCAAGTGATGCAGTTCACAGGTAATTTGTGCAAATAAACCACTGCATGCTTGAAAGATGCCCAAGGTGAAAAATGACTGAGGTTAGGCTGTCCCTATGGGAGTAATTCAGGCAGCCCGCATACCTTCTGCTTAGGTTGAATTTGGAGGCATGGAGAAATTAGATTGTCAGTAGGTGAATGTCCTGACAGTGATGGGTGCTTATGCCTGCCTGCTGCTCCTTCATGTTTCTATCTTTCTTACTGGCCTTTCAGTATCATTTCCATATTGTTGTGGATGTAGTCCACAGAGTGAGTGCTTCTAACTTGGAGAATCTTGTTTTCTCCTGAACTGCCTCTGGTGCAAAGAATCTGATAAGTTTTGTCAAGGCAGTTTTGCACTGGGAAAGTACAAAAGAGGAACTTGGAGTGCCTGGGGAAATTTATAATCAAAGAGTTCAGTGCACATGACATTAGGCACCTTCAATAGGCAGCATCTAAGCAAGAAATTCCAGTATCTCAGCTTTGTATTTAAATTCTTCATTGTATACTGCAAGCACACACAAAAAGTCCATCTGCTCTCCCTCATCCCAACAGAAAGTTTGTCACACAAGCCATTCATGTAATTAAAATCCATGTGTTTATTTGCAGAGTGCCTAGAATATCTGCAGAAGCTTGCCAGTATCCCACTAGACAAAGCCCTGCCTCCTATTGCTTGCCAGAATGATCCAGAAGTTTAGGTAGGGAAATTTACAATCTGTTTCTTATACTATCTACAGCAAAATTAATTCATTTGTGAGTTGTTTCCCATCAGAGCCAAGATAAGAGCTCTTGCCAGTTCTCCTGTTATTGACACCTGTGTCAGTAATTTAAACACACAAATGGAAGACTAAACTACTAAGAAAATGAAACTTGGGATACAGTAAGTGGAAAGGAACTAATTCAGATCCTGAACTGAAATGCTTCTTTGATACCTGCAGTTACATCCATGCTTTGGAATCATCTAAGAAAAACCATTCCAATTCTTCCTCATTCTGCTGATCACTGTTACATTCTCAGTATAACCACCATCAAGGAAATCAGATGGCATTCCTGCAGAGGGATCAGCACGCCAACGTGGCCTCTGTTGACGTGTTTTCTTACTTGGTGTTCCCAGCTCCTTAACAGCCCTGGCTCGTGAAGGTTGTTTCACTGGTGTGCCCTGACAGGAAGTTCTAGCCTGCAACATTTCATAAGGAAACAACACACTCATTTTTCTTTCTCATGCAATCTCTACATCACTTTATTATGTGGTGCTCATTTTAAATTTATTTTATATGTAGGAGAAATATCTTTCCATAGTGACAAATGTGCTCCTTTTAAATATGTAACAGTAGAGATTGAGCCCTATTAATTGTAGCTTACTGTATTATGTATCAGATCATTGTGATTGATTAATTCTAAATGAGACATTCTAAAATAAAATTTAAGGAAAAGGTTTAAGATTAAGTCTTTTTTTATTTTGCTGTTCAATAATATAAAATGGCAGCCTTAAATATGGAGCCATAGATTTAATTTCCAAGGCACTTACTAGTCTGCATCTGAAGCGAAGTGCTGAGACACAACTGAAATATTCATGCTGTCTTACAAAGGGTGCAATACAAGATGACAACAGTGACAACAAAATTTGTCAGTCAAATATAGGAGGAAGAGATATGAAACCTTTATTAATGTCTTTTACGTAACATAGCAAAGTTTCTAAAAACTATGATACCTTGAAGAAAGTCTGCAACTACTGGCCAGGATCACAAAGCATCTGTCTATCTGGAATCCCACAGAACTGAGAGGTCAGTAGTGGCATAAATGTCCGTCCATGTTTCAATATCATTGCAGCACTGAATTCACAAGCACCTATTGCCTTTATAAGTAGCCTATGACAGATTCACTAAAAATGTGCATGTCTTTGCTTGTGTAGACTGCAGATAATAACACTTTTGCCTGTGGTTCCCATTACGCAAATGCTATATGAAGTATACCTTTATTACATAGAATGCACCCAAGAAAGCAAAGTTTTCAAAAGCAGTATACAGTCTCAAGAATTATATTTTCTTTGCATCACTTAAAATCATGAAGCAACAGAAGTTGAGTAAACTCTGCCTCTTGTAGAAAGAAGCCCATGTTTAAATGCAACCTCCTTTGAAAGGAGCACCAAATGTTCATATTTCTGTTTTCATGTAAATGCAATAAAGACAGTTGCCTCCATGTAATAAAATGTTCAGGTTAAACTGCTCTGGAAACAGAGTACAGGGTGTGTGGTTTGGTTGGAGCAGCTGCCCAGGTGTAGAAGACAGGTAGAAACCTGTTTGATATTTCATTGTGCCCTTCCGTTATTTTCAGCCCTGCAGACCAGACCCTTGTATTTGTTTGGAGCAAGGAGCAAAGTGCTTTTACTAGTGCCTTACAACTGTAATGTACAGTTTTGTAACCAAGGATATCACTTGTGGATTTGTGTTCTTGGTTCTTGTGAGAGCTTATCTGCCAGATAGCCAGGAACTTGACCAATCTTTCAGAAAAATTCTTGGAATAGTGTACCAAAATTGTTACTTGACTTGCTCGGATAGTCCTATAGATTGTGACGGTGGATCTGATAATTTCAGTAACAATGTCATGCACAAAGGAGTAGCAACACTGGCCTCTGTCTCTGCATCAGTGACAACAATACACAAATTCAGTGCTGTCATCCTGTGAAAGTGCCATGCTGCAAGTCCGCTCATTCTCATGCACAGCACCAACAAAAATTTCAATGAAAACATTTCAAAAATGATTTTGCAACTTAAGAAAACATACTTCAGCAATTACCATTTCCTTTACCATGAAACCAAATTCACTGTACATTACAGCTTTAAAGCTGAGATCTAAGGTTCAGATCAACTCTTTAATCCTGACTGTGGCTTCTGGTACTTCCTGATATTTATGAGAAATGCTCCAGGCCTGCAGCTGGGCTTTGAACAAAAAAATAATGAACTTGGTTGACTGTGAACAAAGTTCTACACTATTTTAAAGAAAGTTAAGCTGTGACATTTTTTAATCCAACACTAAATCACATAACCCAAATTCTCTGCATAGTTCAGGAATGTTCAGAGCAATAAAAAGACAATTAGATCAAACCTGCTTGTTAAATGAGCTGAAATCAATCTATCCAAAGTTGAGAACTCTTGCTAGTCTCTCTCCTGAAATGTCCCATTTCTTTTCAGTACTTTTACTCTGTAAAACCTGAATAAAAAGACTCTTTCCATTCTATTCTAATGTACTCCATATATGAATACTCTATCTCCTCTTACTACTAAAAAATGTAGACAAAGAAGGACAAAAATTCGTGTTTATTTATACAAGACATTTTACAAATCATATAATAGGTCCTGTTTCTGTCCATTTTATGTGACTCTTTATTCAAAACTTAGTCAAATCACTTCCTGCTTACTTTGGTCAGGAATTGGATACATATTAAATGTCAGCTAGGACTGATGTGAATTTGTAATGGGCAGAAATTAACAAAAAAAAAACAGACTTAAGTTGATACCGCATGGGACATTTTTGGCAAGAATATGATAGTTCACAAATAAGAGGCCATTTTTTTTTCAGGAAAAGAGGGCTTGGGGCACTGTCTGACAAAACAGGGCTTGGAATGAGCAGTGGTGATAACTGTGGTGATTAGATACCCTGGTAAACAGGGAGCACATGAAACAGAAAAACAGTTTGCTTCTGTTGAAGCTCACGGGGAGCAGGAGAGAGCCCTACACAGATTCAGAAAATACAGTGAGTGATACTACAGAAGAGTTACAGAGAATAAAGGCTCAGGCAAAAGGAAAAACAGAAATTAGGGATTAAAAAATAGATTAGAGAATAGCAGAGGAAATATGAAGTTGAAAAATATATTTTCCCCCTTCCCAAGATAAAATGCTTACATTATATTTGTTATGTATTGAGTTGGATATTATCTCCTTAGATTTTTTCCATAACATGCCTTTTGCTTTCTGTTTTGGTATGTAAATAACAGTTTCCCAGGCCCCCATACTCCACCCAGGATAGCACAAAACCCAGGCTCCACTGTGTAGGCAGATCAGCTCCTCTATCCCAAGCATAATTATAGTAAATTAAATGTGACATTAAGAACTTGCATAGAGAAGAAGCAAGATTGTTAACTCATGAGATATTATTTCGGATAGTAACATCAGTCTTTAAAACCTTGCCTAACTTTATTAAAAAAAATAATTAAGAAGAATGTAAAAACATTGTGGTTGAGATTCGTGAGTACTTGATAACTACCACAAGAATCTGAATGTTAAAGTTTATTTTGAGCAATTCCCATTTGAAAATTTTTACAAAATAATTAAAAAGATTCAGGACCAGTATCTTGGACTTTTGAAAACATAGCCACACGTGAGTTGCTGCGTTCTGGTGTGAGCTGTTCCTTATTTCTTCTTCCTTCACGCACATCTGACAATACTTTTTATTCTGATATCTTGAGGTATTGTCATTTCTGGGGCTAGAGCCAAAAGAGCTATTGATACCTGAACTTGGTGTTACAAAAGTACATGAAACTTACACTGCTAGGAGGTTACAGTACAGCAAAACATTATACTGAATGTACTGAAGTGAGCATTTTCTTCATTGTGTGCATTCGACTCATTTATTTATTTACCATCCACGATCCCAAAGTGCTGCTAACTACACAAGTTAACAGCTGTCTGCTAGTGCAGTTCCTGGCTCCCAACTCCTCAGGCATCTTTTTCCTGTTTATACTTGTACATCAAATGGGCCTTTGGAAAAATCCCCGATTTTCTTTTGTTCTGTTTTCTTTGTTCTGTTTCCATGCGGTCTTTTCCCCTTTGGAGATGACATGTATGGGAAATGGCTTATTGTAGCAACAGGAGACAGAAGGCAAAAACAATTGCATCACGGGTAAAGCAAACATCAAAGCAAAGTGCAAGCTAAGTAGCTGTGAAAAAATTATTTTGTATGGGATATTTCAACGTGTTGAAGTCCAGCATTAGTAGATTTTTTGGCAACACAGAAAAAAATAAAATTCAAACAACTAGCACCATTTTCAAAATCCTTTTTTTTTTTTTTTTTTTTTTTCTGTGTTTCTACTAAAAACCAGCCAGGACTGTGGACATGATGCACCTCTTTCAACTGGTACATTGTCATTTCAACCTTTCCCGTGACTGTGAAAATACATTATGCCAACCTGTACAGACAGTTTTAGCAATATTTGAATTGGATTAAAAAAAAAAAAAAAAAAAAAAAAGTCTGAAAGACTGTGGAAAAAAAAAAAAAGGAACCTATCTTTCATTTACTACTAATTAACTGTCTTACTACCCACATATAAAAAGGAGGGTGCTTACTGTGGATGTTTATTTTCATTTTTATTATCATTTTATAAAGAATTGCTGTAGGTAGTGAACCCAGTTAAGTACTTTTAGCAATTCCCATCTAAAGATAATTAAGTTCTGCCATGAAATGGAAAGAATCAGGAATAAATAAAATAAACATTAAGTATGGCAGATATTTTAAATGAATAAACAAATAAAACTATTTCCTACACACACATTCTGCTTTCTCACAATTTACATACTGTAAACGACTTTGAGAACATCTTTATATTCTGTTTATCCTAAAATACTGTTGAGCTAAGAAAATCTGCATATTGTGTTTTCACAGCTTCAACCCCCTGACCCACTGGAGAGTTCTGCAGGCTACTGAGCAGTAAAAGTTCCCTCTGTGGGTAAAGAGCCCACGGCAAGCAGTAATCAGCGCTCTCAGAAGCAGTGAATGTGCCTCATCTGAGTGTGTATGTTGAGTTTGTTAAATATTTATCCAGATCCATATTTGAGTAATAAAAATTACATGCTGAAAGTACTTCAACTATCTATAAGCAGCAATATCCACACTTCCAGAGTTTGAAAGCTTTTATTTTTAATTTGCAAAAGAGAATCTGTTTCCTAAGTGTGTTGCTATGCTGATATCAAGTAGAAGCAATACAGAACTGGCTTTGGAGACAAACTGACAATCCAAATCAAACATAAGGAGATATTTTTATTTTTTATGTTAATACAGCCACTCCTTTTCCACCTGGAATAACAGAGAACAAAGAAAAACAACCTAGTCCTCTATTCCCTGTAGGTAGCTGAAAAACTGTGAATGACCTCATGAGATCAGACCAGTCTTTTATGAAGTTAAGGTTTTAATTAGATAATATTATCTCTTGTCTGTGAAGTCAGTGTCTCCAGATGCATCACAGTCACCTAAACCTTAAGTTAAAGGCAACTTAAAAACAGAAATATGCTCTTGAGCCTTGGCGTTCCGTAGGCACCCTGGCTACAGAAGCGTGGGGGCCCTTTCCACTTAGGGCCACTTACTTCCAAGTCATAAAATTTCCTAGTTCTGTTGCAAAGTATCTGAAATAGAGGTTGTGATTCTCTGGATACAATCATCACAATTGAATCAGTCTTAGTACTTAGAAAAAGGCACTTTTTTTCCCCCTATTTGATTGCTAGTCTGCTGAAGGACACAGCTCAATGTGAGGATGATTGCTCATGTGTTTTGAATTGTTGATGCTTAATTGGGTTGTGCCCAGTCACTCCTTCCAACAGCTTCCATGCAGTGCACATTTAAGCCTATTTGTGTCTATTTTTATCTATATTAGGCACATCTCTGGAGCAGAGCTGTAAGTTTTACCCGTATCTGTGTAGACAAACAGTACCCTCTGAAACAACTTCGGATTTTTATTTCTTGTTTTATTGCTCCACCTTCTGGCTAACTTATATTCACGTTTCAAGCAAGAATCGTGATGAGGAAATAATTTTTAGGGGAAAGTTCCCTCAGGAAAGTTATAAAAAAAACAAAAGCCTGCTTTGGCTGACGAATGAACCTCCCGGCGGGCGCACAACCGGCCCAGTTCACTCAGCCTCCGAAATCTTGGGGGTCCCCTCGTCCCGTAGGGAGAAGCACGTCGGCATGACCAGACAAAACTTTTATTTATCCACTTTTATAATTTACCGCCGAGGCAGCGAGGCTGCACGGCAACAGGGCGGGACAGGCCCCTGTGAGGGCGGAAGCGGGAAAACCCACCCAGTTTCAGTTGCGTCCACTGGGGCCAGCTGATCCCCTCGGCCCTCTTCGGCAGCGCTCGGCCCTCGGCAGCCAATCAGGGAGGGCCGCGCGTTCCCGCCTGGCGCCGCCAGTGCGTGCTGCGTGAGGTTAGGCGAGGCGCTGGGTCCGGCCTGAGGTGGGGTGGCGGCATTAAAGCCGTGGGCCTGGCTGGGGAGCGTCTGCGTGTGGGGGAGCGGCTGCGGTGCCGGGTTGGGCTTTGCTAGCGGCCTGAGGCTGGTGGAGGTTCTGGGGCTGAGCCCAGAGAGAGGGCAGGTTGTTGTGGTAAGAGTGCGTGGGGCTCGGGGGTTGGTTTGGGGTATTAGGGAGCTGTCCGAGCAGAGGGGTGGGAGTGTAGTGGGCAGGGGGGCGTGAGGTGCTCCAGGGGTAGAGTGGGGAGTGGATCTGAACCCAGTTGCATGTGTAACTTAACGTCGTGGGTCCTGACTTTGGCTTGACTGAGGTTGTGTATTTGCCCGTGCTCTTTAGTTGTATTTCTGCAGAGTTTGAGAGCACCTGGTGGGCTGTGCCGTTAGGCCTGTGCTGAGGAGCCATTATTTACCGGCACTGGCTGTTGTGGCTGTGTTATCATTGAGAGACAGAGGCTGGGGGGTTCATAAATAAGGGTGCATTTTACTGAGCCGGGTTAAATTAAACAAGGGCAAATGTGATAGTGCTGGTCATACTGGGTGGGGGAAGTGGGAGATTGAACGCTAATGCTGTACATGCCCTGTTTTAGAAGGGAAAATGACAGGAAGAGCTAGAGCCAGAGCCAGAGGGAGGCCTCCAGGACAGGAGACTGCTATTCCTTCTGTAGGAGCTGCATCTGTAAGTTGTTTTTTCTTGGTTCACACAGCTATGATCTGAAAAGTCTTAGCTAATATCAGATCTATACATTGGATGATATATGTATGTATATCTTGTGTCAGATGTATTTAAGCAAAAGCAGTTAATATAATTAAATGTTTCTGTGTGATTTTAAACGAGTGCCCTATTGTAATATAGTTGTCTGAATAGAATTAGTAGAAATAGGAGGTAGCTTATACTCCTGTTTCTGAAATAGAAAGATGTGTCTTATATCAGTAGCATTGATGGCCGTCTTGAACTTGGAACATGGTTTATAAACCTGAGATATGAGTAGTTCACACTTGTGCTCCATGACATCAGTAGAATTTACAGCAGAAGTCAGGAGGTGATGTCAGTATCCTGTTGTGGAGGAGGAAGGAAAAGAAAGCATGGGTATGGGTGAAGTTGGACTACAAATGCTGATGCAGTCTGAATGGAGAAAGAAATGGTTTCAGCTCTTTTTCTCCCTGTGTTGAGTGACACTGTTCTATTGTATAGGCTGAGCATATCTTCCTCCACAAAGGTCAGTTCCAGAAGTGTTTCTACAGCCATTTTTGTAGGAAGCTGCAGAATGAAGGAAAGAGTTTCATACAAGTTTGGAAAACAAGGGCTTAAGCATGCACTTGTGTCTCAAGTGAGAACACAATCTGCCCTAATTGTAGGGGAAGATAGTAGCAAGTAGCTATGTGTTGTAGAAATGAACCATGCTATTTGACTTTTATGCTGGACTGATACGGAGGTATCATAATACCACCAAGTTGTTATGCTAATTAGTGAGGTTTAAGGTCAGAGGCCTACCTTTCCTTACTGATTTTCTGACAAATCTATGGTTGTTCTTGCTGCAAAGGTAGGAAAAGGGGAGTGGGGAGCAAAGGGATAGTAGGAAGGAGTACGGGGAAAGAGAACAGTGAGCACAAATTGCAACAACTTGGTCTTCATGTCCACTCAGAACATAAGGTAGAGAATATAAGAACAGGGAGGCCTGCCTACTTACTGTTGTTGCGGAGTGCTGCATTCCACATCAGAACATGCATGTGGGAATTGAGAGACAGGTGCCAAGTGTTCTGAGAGTGAAGGGGTAGAGGAATTTCAGGGGTGGGGTGCTGGCAGGGTGTGTGGCAGTGGTTTGAGGGGTCCTACAATAACTGCTGTGTTGTGGGACAGAGCTGCTCAGGTTTTGTAGTTTTATTTATAGAATAAATCTGTATTTCTTCTCTATAAACCTGAATTTGTTTTTTTGGGGGGAAAAAAAAACTTTTATCTATCTCAGATTATTCTGAAGAATACTTCCAGACGTGATACTCTTTAATGTTACTTAATCATTGAACACTAAAGCTGCAAGAGCTGTTTTTTATAAAATAAGTACTGCAGATAAATAAACATAACTTCCAGAAATATATATATATCACAAATTGTCACCCATTGTTTTAGTATTTGAAGTACATAGTAATATGTGTGCTACATTTAATTCCTTTTTTTCCCTACATTAAGTAGGTAGCTTTTAAACTTGGGTATTTGAACTTGATTAGTGGCTGTGTTTTGCTGTATTCCCAGAAGCATGCTGTTTCTTCAGCTGTGATAGGAAAAGTTGTTCTCAACTATTGTAGGCTCAACAGTCTTTTTCAAGTCATCCGTCTGGTCATCGGCAGCCTCAACAGCCAAGTCTTCCACCAACACTGTCAGAAGAATTCGGTGGCCGTGGACGACAGAGAGGCCCTCAGAGTGTTCCAAAGCCACTAGGTCAGAAAGGGGAAAAATGTTCATTTCCCACAAGAGCAAGTGTTTTGAAGAGAATGCAATTAATGTGCATGCAACATTCCTAATTCTTCTTTTCAAAATTAGATTCTTACTAAGATTCAGAAAAGTTTACAGTGTTTACCTTGTGTTGATATATTGTCACTCTAATATGCAGCATAACAGAACCTGGACTTTTGAAAGCTACCTGAAGTGTGCTATAAATTAAACAGGTTACCAGGTCCTTTATCAAAATAGTAAATAAATAAATAAAATTAGAAGGCTGTTGGCACTATCAACTGCATGATTACCAGTAATGTTTTTTTTTCTGCTGTGCCATTCTTTTTCTTCAGTGTTAGTGATGAAATGAAACTCTAACATCACAGTGTGTCACAGTGTACCCTTTCACATTCCAGTGTCATCTGGAGTTGAAACAAGTGTTATTTCCCCTGCATTTGCAGAAGAGATTGACTTAGTTTATTAGTTCATCCTTTTTCATCTGGCTAATGAGCTGCTCTGTTTGCATGCTGGTTAAATGTCAATTTTAGGAAGATAGTATGTATTACTTTTCATTTTTTTTCTTCTCAATTTTCAAACCAATAGGATTACAGATTTCAGCTGGATTTCAGGAGTTGTCTTTAGCAGATAGGGGCGGACGTCGTCGGGATTTCCATGACCTAGGGGTGAATACTCGGCAAGCCATAGAACATGTTCGAGAATCAAAAACTGGTATGTTCAGAATAGATTATGGACAACAGTAAGCAAGTTGAAATTAAAAGTAGTTCTTAAAGGTCAGCCTAGTATTGCCAATTGCTGTGCATGTTGTAGGGTTTTTTGTTTTTGTCTGAGGTGTATTTTGAATAGGAAAAGTAGCTAATCAAAATAAAATGGATAATCCATAATTGACTGCAGTGTGCTTTTGTATTAATTTTTAAGTCTAAAGGAAATTGAAATGAAACTTGAAAAAACAGCAAAAATACTTTAACTGACCTGCAGCTAGTTCTCACTGCATGTTTTTTGTTTTTAAATCTTGAAATACCAAAAGAAATGTTGTTTTAGCCTGTGTGAATGGGAATCACAGAATAGTCTAGGTTGGAAGAGACCTCCAAGATCACTGAGTCCAACCTCTGACCTAATGCTAACAAGTCCTCCACTAAACCATATCACTGAGCTCTACATCTAAACGTCTTTTAAAGACCTCCAGGGATGGGGACTCAACCACTTCCCTGGGCAGCCTATTCCAGTGACTAACAACCCGTTCAGTAAAGAAGTTCTTCCTAATATCCAACCTAAACCTCCCCTGGTGCAACTTTAGCCCATTCCCCCTCGTCCTGTCACCAGGCACGTGGGAGAACAGACCAACCCCCACCTCGCTACAGCCTCCTTTAAGGTACCTGTAGAGTGCAGTAAGGTCGCCCCTGAGCCTCCTCTTCTCCAGGCTAAACAGTCCCAGCTCCCTTAGCCGCTCCTCATAAGACTTGTTCTCCAGACCCTTCACCAGCTTCATAGCCCTTCTCTGGACTCGCTCAAGCACCTCCATGTCCTTCTTGTAGCGAGGGGCCCAAAACTCAACTGGTGCGGCCTCACCAGAGCCGAGTACAGGGGGACAATCACTTCCCTGGACCTGCTGGCCACGCTGTTTCTTATGCAAGCCAGGATGCTGCTGGCCTTCTTGGCCACCTGAGCACACTGCTGGCTCATATTCAGCCGACTGTCAACCAATACTCCCAGGTCCTTCTCTGCCAGGCAGCTTTCTAACCACACATCTCCCAGCCTGTAGCTCTGTTTGGGGTTGTTGTGCCCCAGGTGCAGGACCCGGCACTTGGCCTTGTTGAACTTCATACCGTTGGCCTCAGCCCATCGGTCCAGCCTATCCAGATCCTCCTGCAGAGCCT
Organism: Oxyura jamaicensis; assembly: GCF_011077185.1. Classification (NCBI taxonomy): domain Eukaryota; kingdom Metazoa; phylum Chordata; class Aves; order Anseriformes; family Anatidae; genus Oxyura; species Oxyura jamaicensis. The sequence goes on along the minus strand of NC_048907.1, from coordinate 13,568,964 downwards.
TCCTACCCTCGAGCAGAATGTGGATATCTATATTGATTGATACTTGTGCTGGTTTTTGTTCTGTGTTCACGTAAAGAAAGTAATTTGTCCATTTGTGTTTTGGTAGTGATTCATCTCTGTTGTAGATGGTGCTTACCCTTTAGGAGACAGGCTACTGTTATAAATGTTTACCTCAATTGATGTGGGAGTTTTCCTGGTGGATGAAGGAATTATAAAAAGCTCTGGTGACTGTTATAATGCTGTGCGTATGTGACAATTTTCTATAACTTTCATTGTACAGAACAATTGCAGAATGCAACAGATATCTCTATAAGTATGACAGTATTTTAAAACTTCTCAGAATGGTTAAAGTATTATAAATTGTTAAAAACTTTTGTAACCACCAGGATGTTTGCCTCTCATTTTAGGTTCTTCAGGTATTATGATAAAATTAATTGCAAATTATTTTCGTCTGACATCTCGACCCCAATGGGCTTTGTATCAGTACCATATTGGCTATAATCCTGAGATGGAAGCGCGCCGTCTTCGATCAGCTTTGCTCTTTCAGCATGAAGAGCTAATTGGAAAGACACATGCATTTGATGGATCAATATTATTCTTGCCAAAAAAACTAGGGAATAAGGTGTGATGTGAGAATTCTATAATATTTTTATTTTGACTTACATTTTATGGTGTTTCTTGTTTCTTACTAGTCTGGCTGAATGGAGAGAATTGATGTCCCATGAGTAACATTTAGTTGGATTGAATTTAGTAGTGTAGGCTAATTTGCTTGCACAGAGAAATCTGGTAATAAACTTCTGATTCTAGTTCTCAGGCTCTGCAAACTTGAATAATTCTCTGTACAGAAGCAGACAGCATTTTTTTTAGTTTTCTTTCTGCATGGATCAGCAGGTGTTTACCATATGCATTTTGAATGTTTTTTTTTCTCTCCAGCACCTGAATTAGTAAGTAAATATAAAGTTAATTTCCACAACTTGAATCTGTTTTTAGTCCATAATGGTAATTCTGAAAGTGATCTCCCTGTTTTCATCTTGACCCATGAGCTTTCTTGCTCTTGTTCATTCTGTTTTTTTCCCCACTGTCCTACTGGGATGGAAGGCAAGGAGGTTGCAGTTTACAGTCATAGTAGGAAATCAAATTCCTGTTTTAGCTAATTTTTGAGATTATTACATAGAATTTTAATATGCTACTACACTTGATATTAATGGAGCAAAGTCCAGTTATAGCCCTGTTTGCCTTTAGTTTTATTAATCTAATTTGGCTTTTTCAGGTTACTGAAGTGTTTAGTAAGACGCGAAATGGAGAAGATGTGAAGATCACAATCACGCTGACTAATGAATTGCCACCTACTTCACCTACATGCCTGCAGTTTTATAACATCATTTTTAGAAGGTTTGTTTGCCAAGTTGTCTTTATAAGAAGTCATTTGAGAAATATCTGACTTAAGTGTTTCCCTTCTAAGGAATGGACAACAAATCAATATGACAAGTGTAAATTTTCAAGCCTTTGTAGCTAGTGTTACTATGTGGCCAACCACATCTGGCAACATTTTAGCCTGCAGTTACATGCATGCTTCTGGTACATGTTAGTGTAAAATTAGTTCATGCTTTTTTTCTGAGCAACCAGAGACATGCTGCAGTGCTCATTGTTGTAGGCAGTTTAGCCTGTCTCTGCCCTCTTCTGTCTGTGGATTTGCCTCTTAAAGAACAGTGTAGTTTAAGACTTTGAACTGAAAAACTGACTATTTTTCTCCTTCCACTACAGTCTTTCTACTTGAACTTGCTTCCTGGTTTCACCTGAAATGTAGCTTGTTTTGACTGTTACGTTCATCTGGTTGATAAGGTTATATGCTCACTTACTCTCAGCTTCTGAAGTTGTCATTTAATAAACTAAATTTCTAAATTTAAGTTAATCAAAAGTTCACATTTGTGACTTTCATGTAGTTGGATGAACAAACAATACAGCTGTACAGAGGAATGGGACCACGGATAGTTGATAAACTGAATAATAATGGTGAATGACATCTTTATTTCAACTTGCAGGCTTTTGAAGATGATGAATTTGCAGCAAATTGGACGTAACTATTACAACCCCAACGACCCAGTCAGCATCCCTAATCACAGGTTTGGCAAAATGGAAAGCCAAGGGGTGGGGAGAAAGAGGAGGATTTTTCAGAATTGCTCCAGTGGTTTATCTTGTAGTAAAGCCATAGACTTAAAACCTGTTATTCCTATGGAGCATGAGGCCTCCTTCTCTTAACTTCCTGCTGTGTGCAGTATCTGATGACTCTTTACTAACGTGACGTGTTCTGCTTTTACATTTAACTGGGATGTCAGAAACCTTGCTTAAATGTCTGTAAAGCTGAGATCATTGAATACTACAATTCTAAAGTTCAGGAGTTTTCAGCTTTCATTCTGAAGGCCATTTAACCTGCCGAATAAATTTGTATTTGGCCATGCCCCACTGCATGGGTAGTTTTTGAACTCCCCTGTTGGAAGCTGTTGTGTCTTATCCCTATCCCCCACCAGGATCCCCCTAGATTGTGCCTGGTGCTTCTGGCCAGCCCCAGGCTTACTGTACATGTGGGTAAGCTTGAGCTTGAGTTGCTACCCTTCACAGGGCTATGGTGTGCACCTTCTGGTTAGTCTAGCATACATAACCTGCTTGATGGAAGAAACTGGACGGTGTTCTAATAGATAAACTACTGGTCATCTTCTCTTTAATGCAGTTTTTGAATAACTATATGCTTTCTGTTTAAGATAATTAAGACTAACAGTATAAAATTGATTTATTGACTTTTGAAGCACCCTTTTTTGGGGGTTCAGTCATACTGCTGTATCATTAAATTAGTCTATTTAAGACTTTTTTAAAAAAAGATTAAAGATACCTGCGCTTAAAATATTTTTACTTCTATTAACTTTTGGGATCTTGTTTATATTTGAATGATGGTTTTGTTGTGTCATGACTATTTTTCAAGTGTCTGAGAAAGTGGACAGAAATAACTCAAGGGTGAGAACAGAGATGTGTCAAAGTATCCTACGATCCTGTCTGTTCTCTTTTGGCAGGTTGATGGTTTGGCCAGGCTTCACAAGTTCTATTCTCCAGTATGAGGAAAGCATTATGTTATGTGCAGATGTGAGCCATAAGATTCTTCGCAGTGAAACAGTGTTGGATTTTATGTACAGTCTCTATTACCAGGTTGAAGAGCAAAGATTTAGAGATGCCTGCGCTAAAGAACTGATAGGTCTAATTATTCTTACAAAGTAAGTCTCTTTGGACTCTTCTCAGAGATTTGTTTTATTTTTTGGGGGGTGTTCCATGTCCTGGAGTATACAATGATCTGTGAACCTGAAAATGTTATCATTGCCCAGTTAGCAAATTAATTGAGGTAACAGCATTTAGAAAAGTGGGAAACGCATCTTGGATTAGGTCTGTTTTCATTTTTTGTTATTAACATGTTGCTTTTAGTAGAATTGATACCTGTTATGATTGATACCTGTTATAACTGGAAACCTGAAGTTCCTGTTGTTGATAGGAGCAAAACTTCCAACTTAAATGAGTATTGCCATGGACTTTTTTCTTCACAGTTCTATTTCATTTGTATTTAAGATTTAAAAAACAAATAAAATGGTGAAATTGTTTATTCAGGTACAATAACCGAACATACAGAGTTGATGATATTGACTGGGATGCCAATCCACAGTGTACTTTTAGACGAGCAGATGGCTCTGAGATCAGCTACGTAGACTACTACAAAAGGGTATGGAAACTTACCTGGCATTCTTTATATTATGCTTGAACTTGAAACTTCAGAGCATCTTTGGAGATTTTACCTACAATGCATGGATTAGTCATTCCTAGTTGGCTTTAGCAGAATTTTATTTTAATGGATACTACGTCATCTGAAAGAAGTAACTACAGTAGGCAGCTTGCATTGGGTAAGAGTGGCCCATCTCAAAGAGTGGGAAATTGGGCAGAAATGCCAGGAGGATGGCACGGATGATCAAGGAGCTTCTGTAAAACTCAAATGCAAAACAGAAATATGCAGAGAGTGGAAGCAGGGACAAGTAACCTGGGAGGAATATAGAGACAGTGTCCCAGCATGCAGGGATGAGGTTAGGAAGGCCAAAGCCCAACTGGAGCTGAATGTGGTAAGGGATGTAAAAGATAACAACAAAGGATCATAGGTACATAGGTATTTATTGTATGGTATTTTATTCGTAGGTATTCTATAAGACAAGGAAGATTAGGGAAAATGTGAGCCCATTGCTGTGAATTAGTTGGGCCCTGGTGACACAGGGTATGCAAAGTACTGAGGTACTGAATGGTGCCTTTGCCCCAGTCTTCACTAGCAGGACTGGCCCATCAGGACCTGAGACAGTCCCAGAGACTGTCTTTTGGAAAGCCAAACACTGGAATTGTGGAATCTTTATACACAGAAGTTTCTGCTGTGAAACTCGAACCTAGTTTAAATTTTGCTTCTAGTTTATTATCTATTCTAGTTCAGGTTGGAGTTCATAATTTGTGACATCATGCCTTTGCTGTGATCCTACTTTTTTGTTTGTTTTTAAATGCTATTCTTTGCATGTTTTCTGTGGTGTGATTCTTTTTAAGAATAAGAAAGGGTTAAACTATTAAGTATGTTTGCATGTCAGCTTTTTTTTTCTTTTTAGATTAAAATAGTGACCAGTAGACAGACCAGCTCTTGCCAGATGTGAAGAAAGGCTGGGGGGTGGGTGGGTGGGGATGAATTACAGACTTACATGGTATCTTGTTTGATTCTTGTAATGTCTTCAATTAAATTGCTACATAGGGCAGAAACCTTGTCCATTAGTGATCTGAAATGGGCATCCTAATCTTTGGTTAGGTACTTTGCGTGGTACTGCCTCAAGCAAGGCAGAAGGATTATTTCTATTATTTATTACAAGTCAATAACTTGATGACACCAGCAGAGAGAACAGTGCTTCTGTTTTTGGCCTTTTCTGACAAAAACAGAAGTGAATGCGCCAATCAAAAAACAAAAGTTTGCTTTGTTAATAAAAGCTTTTTTTGTTAAGTAAAAAATACTTTCTGAAGTGAGCATTAAGAAAACCATGTGTTTGTTATGAATAAACTAACATGCAATATGTATTTAATACAGCAATATAATCAAGAAATTACTGACTTGAACCAGCCTGTCTTGATCAGTCAGTCTCGGAGGAAGAGAGGAAGCATGATATCAGGACCTGTGGTTCTAATTCCAGAGCTGTGCTACCTAACAGGTACTGTAGTAATAGTTGCTTCACATTCAAGCATCTGTCAAACCTTCCCTCCTACTGAAACTGATATTTTGATAGCAATCTCTTGCCAAGTTAACTAGAAATGATTTGCTTGTATAAAAGGGAGTTTAGAAACAAGAGTGTAGCTCAGAGTTTAGTTATTTAAATGAGACTGAAAAGTTTGAAGGGTTTTGCTGTTGCATAGTTTCCACTTAGGAAGTTGAATGTTGGCACAATGATAACTTTAAAAGTTTTTGACAGTATATCTTCTCTTTGAAAAAGGGAAATTATCTATAGATAATTTTGTGAGTTGCATAAGAATGTGTTTTTCTCTGAAATACTGAGTTTGCATTTAGCAGTACCTGGCCATCTCAGTTGGATATCTTCTGAGCAAAATGAACCGTCTTAGTTAAACAACTGGTTTGGTTTGCTTTGGAAATGCACAGCTCTTTATTTACATCTTACAATTTGGTGTCCCATCATGCAGAAATCTAAAAATATATTCCTTGACATCTGTGCAGTTGGAAATGTGTGTTCAGTGAGAACCTTAATGCTCTGATTACCATTGATGCCACTATGTGGCTGCAGCACATGCACAGCTGATCTTATGACTGGCAAGAAATGCTCAATACCAGTGATTTGTGATTCTGAGCAGTAAGCAAATTGCCTCTGCTGGACTTCTATTTTAAAAAGTATGCCCAAGTCTGCTCTTAGTGGTGACATGATGAATATGTGCGAAGAACTTCAGCTGTTTGCCTTTTCTTGATAGATGGCACATCCTGTCCCAAGTTCTTGTAGACTATACTTTGGCTGGCATCAAATGCTTTACTTTTGCAGTTTTATAAGGTACCCATGCAGTTGCACTGGCCTCCTTCTGGGTGTGAAATTGCTGAGCTATGTCTTAAAACTGTTTGCTTGCTATAATTGAGGACCTAGCCCTAGCATCCTGTAAAAGCATAAAGCCCTTCTAGGATCTCTGACATGGTCTGTGTAGTTCAGATTTCAGAAGGAGTAATGGAAATGTGGGATTGTTACACAAATGATAGAGCTGATTGGTGAACACAACTTGAATCTTGTTACAGATGCCTCCTGGTAATATTTGTAACACATCTGGGATAGTCCAAAACTTACTTTCTGATAGGAAGACTGACCAACTGGTCATCCCTTATAGATAGGCTGCCATGGTGGTTGCTTTTCTGTCTTTTGGAAAGGCCTCAAACCTACTTGAAATGGCAGGACTTGGTTTTGGCTGTTTCCTCTGCTACCATAGATGGGAGGGGTTTTCTGTGTGGAGGTCTGGTGACTGGTGGGCATTAATCAATTGGAGCTCACAAATTGTGTGCTACTTCCTCCAGTTCTAGAGGGGTACTTAGAATGGCTAGAAAGCTGTTTGGTTTCAAGTTCCAAATAAAAGTGCAGTATTTAAGCTAGGAGATTAGTTACCAGCTACAGCTTCCTAGTCAGCTGTTCTGCACTGAGGCACCTTTGTTGTCCTTAAGTAGCTCCTAAGCTTGTAGCAAGTACTAAAAGCTATGTGTGTTCACAGTGGAATTCAGCATGTTTTTTTTAACCACGGGTCAGAAGTAAGAAATGTACCTGTCATGTACGAAGACCTGGGAGATTACTGAGCATCAGAATAGGAAGTTTTAATGTAACAGATAAAGCTTAAAGACGAGCTTGTATGGATCGTAAGAAGACTTTGTATCACAATATTAGGAACGTCTTATTTTGAAAGTGTGTGTTGGTGTGTTTTTTTTTGTTTTTTTTTTTAGCTGACAGTCTGTGTAGTCAGCCAGGCATGAATATTAAACTTCAGAGTGCAAAGCTGACCTCAGTGTATTCAGCAACTTGGGAATTTTATCTTGTGTACTTTTTTTTCCTAATGAAATGAATGACTGACTATATTAATACGTTATGTGCTGGTAGTCTTCACTACATGGGAGGATGAATTCAAAGCTTTGAGGATCTGATAGAAATTATGTTAACGCTAGCATGAGTCTACTCAAACATAGGAATTTTCCATCTGGTTAGTAAAAGTAAACTTCCTTTTGCTACTTTGCTATGGAGAAAACCAAATGGGGGCAATAAGCAAACTAGAAAATACAACTTTATTTTAAAAATAAGAAAAGGCTGAGGAGCTTGCATGTTACAAATACAGTGAAAAGTTCCACTAAACCCAGACAATGAACAGAAAATATGCTCTCAGTGAAGAGCAAAACTTCTGTACTGTGCTGTCATCGGCAGAGGTGTCAGTTGTTACTGTTGTAAGAACACATCCCATACAATTTAATGTAGACTACTATTAAATTGCCTAAAATAGCACTTACTATTGCATACAAATAATTACTGTCTCATGGCTACAGACTGTTACATTCTTTAATTGCTGCAGCTTGAAAGTGAACTGCAGGGAACAACGCTTGTTGGCTTATATAGGTTTTAGAGTTTTCTTTGTCTTTAGTCTAATTTGTACTCTGAAAACGATTTTGCTGTTACCAGGATTGACTGAGAAGATGCGGAATGATTTTAACATGATGAAAGACTTAGCCATTCATACACGACTGCCACCTGAGCGAAGACAATGTGAAATTGGAAGACTTATTGACTACATCCAAAAGTACGCTACCTGGGTATCTTCTGTGCTTCATTGTCAACCAAATCTTTCATGACAAAGTTATTAAAACAACAACAACAACAACAAAACAAACAAACAAAAAATCAACAACAAAAAACGAGCAAGAACAAACTTGTTTTAATTGAAATGTTGTTTTTGAACAGAGATGACAGTGTTCAGAAGGAACTCCGGGACTGGGGTTTAAGCTTTGATTCAAACTTGCTATCCTTTACGGGAAGAGTTGTTCAAGCAGAAAAGATCCTTCAAGCAGGAAATGTGGTAAATAAAATAACTTCTAAAATTTTCTGCATCTCTCATCTATGAAGCAAGTTCTTAGAGGATGAAATACTACTTATTGGTTTATAAAAAAAAAAAAAAAAAATTAGGAGAGAAAACATAATTTGTAAGGCATTGTCCATACAGGACACTTAAGTTCTGAAGTAGTTTACAAGTTCTGTTTAAAAATGCCTGAGTCTGGTTTGCATTACTATAACATCTTCCTTGTAAAACAGTCCTTTCTGTCTAAACAAAGTAGTTTCAGATACAAAAGTAGGAGAATAAAGATGTTTTTAATTATTTTTTTCATTGTTGTGGTTTAACCCGGCTGGCAGCTAAACACCACACAGCCGTTTGCTCATCCTCCCACCTCCCTCTCTGGGATGGGGGAAAGAAAGGGGAAAGTGAAGCCTGTGAGTTGAGATAAAGACAGTTTATTAAGACAGGAAAATAACAATAACAATAATAATAGTACTACTAATAATAACATGTACGAAACAAGTGATGCACAATGCAATTGCTCACCACCCGCTGACTGATGCCCAGCCTATCCCCGAGCAGCTGGCCCCTCACCCCAGCTAGCCACCCCTATATATTGTTCAGCATGACGTCAGATGGTATGGAATACCCCTTTGGCCAGTTTGGGTCAGCTGTCCTGGGTCTGTCCCCTCCCAGGTCTTGCTGCCTGCTGGCAGGACAGAGCGAGGAGCTGCAAAGTCCTTGGCTTGGTGTAAGTGCTGCTCTGCAACAATTAAAACATCAGCATGTTATCAGCACTCTTCTCATCCTAATCCAAAACACAGCACCCTACCAGCTACTAGGAGGAAAATTAACTGTCCTAACTGAAACCAGGACATTAATTTATTAAAATACCAAGACTTTCCAATGAAAAGCCACTATGAGTTCAATGGAAAAAACACATACAGAACCTATTCACTTGAAGCTGAGTAACTCTTTAATACAAATAACTGAAATTTCAATTAAATCATGGATTATCATAAAACACAATATAATTGCTCTATAAGTCTGTATCCTGTTGGGTTTGTTGGTTTTCAGTGAGTGTTAGATGGCAAAGGTTTGAATAGTATCTATGTACTCAGCAAAGCCTGTCTTAATCTTAAAAAGATCTTATACCTTCTTTATAATAATACTTGTCTTTTTCTCAAGCAGTTACCTTATTTAAAAATAGATCTAGGGAGAAAAATGTATTAATATATAAACAGCTATATTTATAGTTCGATCTAACTAAAACCTGTGCAGCAAATAGTAACTTACACTGGCTAAATAAATGAATCATTTAAAGAAGTAGGATGCCTTGAAAGTTTTAGGTAAAGCTTACTTTAAATTGCTCCGTGACATTAGTGGAAAAAACAAAAACAGTCATCTTCTAGGCAGAAGTGTTATAGTCTGTTCTTGAAGCATATCAGGAGGTAGCTTTATCAGGAGATAGCATGTATGGTAGGGTGTTGATTTTCTTCCTTTTCAACCTCTTATTTACAGTTTGATTACAATCCTCAGTTTGCTGATTGGTCAAGGGAAACTAGGGTAGCTCCCTTAATCAGTGCGAAACCTCTGGACAACTGGTTATTAATATACACACGGCGCAACTATGATACTGCGAATACGTTACTTCAAAACCTGTTTAAAGTCACACCATCTATGGGAATCAGGATGAACAAGGCAACTATGTAAGTGCATTTCCCAAAGTAAAATAATTCTGTACTTACTAAGATATATCTGTTAGCATGCTTCACATGGTAAATGAGATGCAGTAGAGATAGCTAATGTGAGATTCTATGATTAGATTTTAACTTAAAAAAAAAAAAAAAATTGCTTTCCGTTTGCAAATTCTTCAGGTTAGTCAATTAACTGAGTTTCTTACTCTTATTTCTGTTTGTGAAAGCTTTCACTGTGGGGTTGCGGCCTGCCAAAACCAAACAATATTAAACATCTGGTCATTGAACAAAACCTTTTCAGATGGATGTCTGTGTAATGCAAGAAAGAATACATGTTTTTACACAGACCTTGAGTATTTTTATTTGTTCTTTTTACAGATATCTTTTATGTGCCTTTCCTTGTTTTTAACTTTAATTGCTATTTGAAGCCTGTCGAGTGATTTCCCTTAGCGTTCAAAAACTGCAAATATTGTATGTTGAACAGCTGTAAATGTGACACTTGACCCGTTATGCATCAGTATTTATTTTGTCCTTGCTTAGTATCCTTATTAGTATTTATTTTTATGTCCTTGTTGTGATTTTAATAGCTATATGAAATATTAATACAGAAAAAACAGCTTTCTCCTCTTTTTCAGGATTGAAGTGGATGATAGAACTGAAGCGTACTTACGGGTTTTACAGCAAAGTATCACTCCTGACACAAACATAGTATGTATTTTAATCCATAATTTCAAAGCACGTTAATCTGCCATTGTTTTTTAAGACTAGTGGATTAATTCTTAGGAATAAAAACTCCTTGGTTCCTGAATATCTACCGTTTCCTACATGCCTGCTCTAATACTCCTGATCAAATTCCAATTTGTCAGTATCCTTCTCTTTAAAAAAACCTTTGTACTTCACTCTGAATTATAGCTTCTGAAAGTTATCGGATAGCTGATGTTTGAATATTTCTCAAGTGTAAGAAAGTTTTTTTTTTTTCTTTTTTGAAAGAACAACTGCTACATAAAACTGAGAATCCAGCTTCTTAAAAACTTTTTTTCTCCCTTCAAAGGCAGTTTGTATTTTGTCTAGTTCCCGAAAGGATAAGTATGATGCTATCAAGAAATACCTCTGTACAGATTGTCCAGTTCCAAGTCAATGTGTGATTGCTCGCACTTTAAGCAAGCCTCAGACTACTCTGGCCATAGCGACAAAGATTGCCTTGCAAATGAACTGTAAAATGGGTGGAGAGCTTTGGAGTGTTGAGATCCCAGTAAGTGTTTCTTTTCTTTCATTTTCCTTATTCAGTCTTATTTTTGCAAAAAAAGCTTGCCTTTTAAATAAAAAAGCAAATACTTCTAGAGACTGTTTTGTCTGTGAGAAGGGGCCTGAAGTTCAATTGGACATAAGAGGAATGTAGTTCTAAGAACTGAGTGTCCATGGTTTACTGAAGTGAACTGAAACAGCTAAGCTTATGTCATAATCCCACTAAATTATAGGATGGAGGTCATAGGTGCTTTGGCATGTCTACACGTATGAATACATGTTCTTTGTTGATTCCTTTTCAGCTGAAACAAGTAATGGTTGTGGGAATTGATTGTTACCATGACACTTTAGTTGGGAAGCAGTCAATTGCAGGATTTGTTGCTAGCCTGAATCAAACAATGACACGGTAAGATTTGAATGCCAAAATCAAATTTATGTTTCCCCTAAGTGAAAAGAGGCTTTAATGTGATAGGCCATCATGTAAGTGTCTGAACTGATTTAAATGTATATTTTTAATAAAAATTACAATATTAAATTAGGAATAGATGTTTCAATTGGGAATGCTTCCTTGCACTGCATCCACTGTTAGTGTTGCCCTTCTTCCACTGTGCTTGACAGAAGGGGGCAAATGGTAGGACAAAGGCTGAGATGAATGGAAGGCATTGGGGTGACAAGCTCTTCTCCTTTTTGAATTGACTTGTATGAAAGTGTTGTTTTTGGTTTTTTTTTTTAGAAGAATTTTGCATGGTGCTATAGTACTGGTCTACTACAAGGGTTTTACAAGGAAAGCATTCTCATAGTACACTAACTCTGCCTTGACGCACAATAACCATAACGACTAAATGTGCATAGCCATCTTAAAAATATTTTTTATTGAAGTAAGCCCAGTAAATGCCTTAAATGTCATCTTTTATTTTGTTATTCACAGGTGGTTCTCACGCTGTGTTGTTCAAAGTCGTGGGCAAGAACTTGTGGATGGTCTCAAAGCTTGCTTGCAAAGTAAGCGAAGGCTTTCTGTTCTTGTGGAGCCAAATAAGGCATGACAAGTTAGCTTCCTCAAAACACCTCTTTAGCTGCCTTAAGATGAAATATTGCTAACTTGTACTTAGATTTAAAAAAAGGATTAAAAATAGTTGTAAATATTGCTGAAATTTAGTATCATTTTGTATACATTCTTTCATTGATTCCCATATTTTTTAATGATAGTTAAATACTTCTTAGAATGCACTTCAAATAATGTTTTAAAGGAGATGGATTGAAAGGAGATCAGAATTAATTCTACTTTAAGTAAACAAGTTTTATTGTTGGCATCTCTAAGAAAACTATTGTGCAGAGCAGTTGGAAGCAACGATTCAAAAATAGATGTGCTTTTGTTGTTCTTCATTTCTGGGATGGGGATTTGTTTTTTAACTTCTGGATTGGCAGCCCTGAAGTCTTCAGTGGGTGGAATGAAAGGTACTTTTAACTGAGTATTGATTTACTGCTGTGGTGTATTCACATTGTATAACCATGAGAATGTGTTTCTTTTTCTTCTTTGTGGTTATTTTGTATGTTATTTCTGAACAGCGTTTGGCAATGCAGGTTCAGAAGTGCCTTTACAATTTATTTTTTTTAGCTGCTCTAAGAGATTGGTTCAAGTGGAATAAGTATTTGCCCTCTCGTATTATTGTGTATCGGGATGGTGTAGGAGATGGACAACTACATACTTTGGTTAATTACGAAGTGCCTCAATTTCTGGATTGCTTAAAGACTGTTGGCAAAGACTACAAGTAAGTCTGTGTCCCCTGGCCCCTTTTTTCATACCACAAGAGAAATACACTCTAGGATAGAAAAAGCGGTTACTGATGACAATTGTTTCTTCTTTTCATCATTATTGCTTCACATCAAGTAACTGTTTTTCTGATGATTGCTTACATGTTTGGAGATGTATAACTTGTAATATAATAGGATTTTTTTTTTTAGTACATCTCAGTGCTGGTTTTCAGGACGGTTTTTTGTTTGTTTTTCTTCTTCTTTTCACTTATTTAGTCCAAAACTTACTGTGATAGTTGTGAAGAAACGAGTGAATACCAGATTCTTTGCGCAGTCTGGTGGAGGACTTAAAAACCCGCCCCCTGGTACAGTTGTTGATGTTGAGGTTACCAGACCAGAATGGTAAGTTAGTGTATTGTATTTGCTAGCAACCTGATAAAAAAAAAAAAAAAGAAATATATCCAGTATTAAATTGTCTGTGGGATTGAATAGAAGATTGTTTTCCACACATGCCCTTTTGAAAAGAAATGGTATTAAACATGTAGATGGGTAAATGGGTAAGAAGGGTGAACATGCAGATGGGAAGTGAGTAAGCTTAAATTTTATTAATTCATTATGCAGTATTTCAATATTTAGTACTTATATATATAAGAGTATTATATGTGCTTTGTATTTGTGTTTGTTTTGCTTTTGGGTGCTTTTCTTTTTGATTTTTAAAGTCTCTCTGACATCCTATTGATAGGATTACTCAGCTGTCCGTGACTGAAATTAAATCGTCTCGGTGCAGTTCTGACATTGTGCGTAAACTTTGTCATTTTAAAGGGTACATCATATGAGTACACCTTGGAAGTTTTTATTGGTTGTTGGTAAATTACTAGAAGACAACTTAGAATTACAGTTGTGTGCGTACAGGTAAAATGTACAAACACATCTCATTTGTCTTCATTCACGTGCCACTTTTTAAGCCGTGCTACATGGAACTTAGGCCAGATACCCAGGAAATGCAAAGCTTATTCAGTAGACGGTGGTATGTTGGACTTGTCCAAGGGATGCTGGAGCACACAGGAGAGAGAATATTGTTCTCTGTGGCAGTGCATAGTGACACACAAAAGGCAAAACTAGCTATTGTGTGTATTTAACCACCTTACTGCAGGTTTTACAAGTTTACTGATAGTGATTCTGGTTCTACCACCATCCAAGGATGGCTCAGGGTGCTAGTGTACTGTTGTGCTCTATAGTAAACATGTACTGTAGCTGGCTGGTATGTATTTCTTCCGGAAAGGGTATTTTTCTTGTAAGATGGACCATCTTTGTGTAGTAGCAAAACGCAAAGGAGGAGTGTAAGCTAATTGTATCTGCAGGGTGGAGCACAGCAGGAGGAAAACTATGTGATGAAGGGTTAAGACCTTTGTGGCCTTACAACTGTCTGCATCTAATCAGATGCCTTGTGTTCTTCCGTATCTTCTGGCCTTTCAAAAATAGAGGGAACTGATTATTTTGAGACCAAAGAAAAGGAATGCTTCGGGCTTTACTGCATATGCATGATGTGACTCAAGAGAAATAAGTAGGACAAACGTATGAGGACTTGCATTTTTCTAAGGAAAAACAACTCTTTCTGTATAAGACATTGAGGGTTTTCTTTCTTTTATTACAGGTATGATTTCTTTATTGTGAGTCAGGCAGTGAGAAATGGCTGTGTTGCACCCACTCATTATAATGTGATATATGACACTAGCAAACTGAAACCAGATCATGTGCAACGTTTAACCTACAAGCTTTGCCACATGTACTATAACTGGTCGGTAAGTATTTATTTGGGGAAATTATAGTATTTTTCTTCATAAACTGAGTGGCTCTGTGTAGTAACAAGCCACAAGAAGGTAGAAAAAAGTTATCTTTAAAGCACCCATGCAGTTCCAAAATGTCTGCAACCATGCATCTGGACCTAGAGTGGCCATCAGAGAGCTAGTCTCTCACAATCGCCTGGTCTCTCTGAAGTTTGAAGACTAAAGGAATTTTCATTATCCCTAGAAAACACTTAATGTTTTTTGAGTATTATCCCTAAATTCTATGTCGGAAACACAACTGAAGCGATTATTTGTTACCCCCAGCAATAATTTTTGTAGAGATGGAATTATGTCATTATTATGTCATTACATTTCCTGTTGGGCCTCTTCTGTTGCACACTAAGATCAGCCCAGAGTCAGCTCATGCTTGAAACATGCTTTAGATTTTTTATCTTGAATATTCATAAATATTTCATATGACTTACATATGTCCCACCCTCTGTGAGGTAGAGCATGGAATATAAAACCTGCATGACATGCTTTTTTGCAGGGAGGTGGGGAATGGAGTTGAGAATGTTTGATTGTACTCTTCTATATAGCACTTTTAAAATGCATATAAGTAATGTTGTTTCACAAATCTGCATAAATGACAGGGAATCTAAATTTTACATGTGTCTGAACTCTTTGAATTCCAGCATTATTTTTGTTACAGTGAAGGCATGCTTTGTTAAATTACTTGAAAGTAATTCTTTTTTTCTTCCCCCTTCCACAGGGTGTTATCAGAGTACCTGCTCCTTGCCAGTATGCCCATAAACTGGCTTTCCTTGTAGGTCAGAGTATTCACAGAGAACCAAACCTGTTGCTCTCAGACAGACTTTATTATCTTTGAAGCTGAGATAATCAGCTAAAAAACAAAGTGCAGTTCCTTTCTAGAGAATATACAATTGTATGATTTTTTTTGTGGTTTTGTTGTTTTTATTTTTTTCTTTGAGACACATGGGGTGATGAGTATGTGCAGTTGTGGAACTTCACTTTCACTGTAGCAGGAAAAAGGTTGAGGTAGCAGATCTGCATTTTGAATAAAAAAACACAATTTTCATATTTTCAATATTTGTTGACTGAGGTGTTTTTGGGATTCTTCTCAAAATATTATCAGTACTTAATTTTATTTATGATTTTGGTGAAGTTTGCTATGGAATTGTTTGTAGCTTATGAGATAGTTATGCTGACCAAAATCCAGGCTTCTTTAGTTAGCACATTAATCTTCTAATTTCAAAAATGTGACTGTTGTTCCCTTGCTTTCTTGGCTGTTAAAATAAGAGCAAAATTATCTGTCTGTTAACTGTTTCATATCATCTGCCTCTTAAAAAGAGAGATTGTTTTGCTGTTTGGTTATCGAGGCATTAAAATTGCAAAGTACTGCAAAAAACAACTATGGATGGGTTTTTAATGCTTGCCCTTGTAAGTGAATCACAGAGAAATCAGAAACTGTCTTGTGCTCATGTGTCTGCCTAAGCATAGAGAGAAGTGAAGTAGGATTTTTTAAACTGGCATAGCTAAGGAGGGAGCTCTAAGTATACCAAAGCTTTGGGAAATGTCAGAGGCAAAATTACTTCTGTATCTTACTACAACTCTAGAAAACCTTTATTACCAATGACTACAGGATTCACTCTACAAAAGGATGGATTTCACTAATATTGAATGATGTTACGTGGGCTTGGTGGCTTACCACAGACTATTCTATTGACATGCTTTTGCGTAGTCATGCAACTTCATGTTATCTGCAGAGTGAATAAAAGATTGTTATAGACAACTGCAGATTTCAACTGGAATGAACTAAATTTTGTGGTTAACATTGTTCATTTTTCCCATTTAGCAAGCATTCAGTTCATTTCCATATCGGTGTCTATGTCAGCACTGACTTGTGTGGGAAAAAAAATAATACTAAGTTTTACTATTCACAGGACTTTTTGGATTTTCAATTCCAAATAATTGGAAGTGCTTAGGTATTGCTTTGGATTGTAGTTCTAAGATTCTTAGTGGTAACTGTTCAGCAGGAGTGGCTTAATTTGTAAAGCAAAACACTGACTACTTCAGATGTTGTGTTACCTGGTACAAACTCAAACTAGTTCATGTGGAAGTATTTGGATTAGTGCTGTTTTTTGAAACTAACTTGTGAACCTTGTTCCTCTTCTTTGCAAGATCTGAATAAAGTTATTGTAACGCGTTATTTGTTTACATACTTCAAGACTGGACTTGGCATAACATTTTGACATGCTAGTGTAAATTTTTTTTAAATCTCTAGAAAGTTTCTGCTTTAGATGAGCCTTTATTCTTCAGCAGAGTTTGGGTCTCCACAACCTATATTCATTTAATTTTCTCAGCCTAGAAAAGAAAAAGACCTTTACTACCCTCTTCCTTATATATGAAATTTGTAATGAAGAGAGGCATGTTTTCAGGCGACTGTGTTCATCTTATTGATGCCATATTGTTGTACTGTATTACTTATATAACTAGGAAAAAATAACAAATACTAACATGTACTTATGCTTGTCGTGGGTATTCCTCCTGGTATGGTTTGTGTTACTTGAGGTCAGTAAATAAGGAGCTGTTTCTTCTCCGCAGGGGTGCAGTATTTGAACATGTAGCTTGCACCTGTAACCTTAATGAATGGATCCTTGTGCATGTGTCTTAGTCTTACAATTTGCGTCTCTTTCTTTAGAAAGGGAGGGACATCTAGCCCAAGAAGCAGCAGCACATACAGTAGATGCACAAAACATACTGCACTCTACAAAATATCAAATCATTTATTTATATAAAATATATTACACAACAATTATACACATGCACACACCCACACAGTACTTTACCACAAATTTAGGCCATTTATTTTCTTTAATTAAATGGTAATCTAGCACACAGTATCTTACAGTAATTTACAATATTATCTGAAGACACAATGGGGAAGCTTTGATCATTCATTTATAAACCTTCCATAAATTACAAAAAGAAAGGCAGTCTGAAAAGTATGTATAAACAGTAAAAACAATTTACAAATGGACAAGGATTACAAAATAGTAATAGCCAATGACTGCCATCAGTGTGTAAGACTGTTTTTATTGAGATGCCAATATTGCAATTAATATTTTTATCACCTTTTGCAGCCTTTTTTACTGGCGACATCTTGTGTATATAACACTGTTTTTGACTTTAGACATGCACTTAATCTTGAATCTGACATCAATAATATGAAAATGCCTTTTAACATAGGACTGCACCTCCACCAGAAAAAAAGGTGGGAAGTAAAGGTTTCTTTTTTATTTTTTTATGGTAATTTAGAATAGTGAACCAGGAACTCCAGAACTGCAGTTTGTGGTGTTTGTATGATTGAAACTTGGGGTGAGGCTCTGAACAACTTAGACTGTATCTGATTTCAGTTTAGTGAATATGTTGACAAAAGAAACCTATACAAGAGTTTTGGTTTGCAGAGGAAAAGGGAAAGAAAGAAAAAAGCATTTTGCTCAGTACTTTCAAACTCTCAAGAGTTGTATCATACATTGAATGGAATTAGCAACATCATATTTTATCTTAAATTACTATGATTTAGGGAAGATGAGGACAGTTGAATACACAGTACATACAAAGTATATGTTGTATATTTATTAGACAGTACGAATCATTGTGCATTAATAAGGCAAAACATCAAGGCTAATTTAAACTAGGAGTTTCAAGACCATTTTAAATGATGAAGATTAGACAGAATGGGGTGATTGCTCTTGACCAGCAATCAATGAACAGGTTTTTCTTTTTCACCTGACCCACAGTTAAAGTAGATTAAAGGCTGAGATTTATCCAGTGCACTTGCAGGTGTTGAATAGACTTCAACTAAATCATGTTCTTCTGATCTTAATCCTATACCCTTTTTTTTTTTTTTTTAAAAGGAGTATTTGCAACAATACACCCACCTTGCTGTTTTAAGCAATTCACATGATTCTATTGACGTCAGAGTTAAAAATGCAAAGGTTTAATAAGGTTGTACTGCATAGTCATGAAAGCCCTAGTTTTGACA
The DNA here is from genome assembly GCF_011077185.1 of Oxyura jamaicensis. Classification (NCBI taxonomy): domain Eukaryota; kingdom Metazoa; phylum Chordata; class Aves; order Anseriformes; family Anatidae; genus Oxyura; species Oxyura jamaicensis. The sequence goes on along the minus strand of NC_048907.1, from coordinate 13,550,290 downwards.
TTTTAAAAAAAAAAAAAAAAAACAGACTGGAAGCTTTACAAGTTGTCCAGGAGTACATGAATCATTTCACTGCACCAAGCTTTTTCAGCAGTTTCTTGCCTTTGGAAAGCAGCCCCTTTTTCTTTTTCGAGGACATATCCCTGCCTCTCCCGGGACTACCAGAACCCATAGGTGACGTAGGTGACCCAGAATGGAGATGAACTGTGGGGGATGGTGCTCTCCTTGATGTACCTGTATTCTCAGGAGGAACCTATTAGGTACATTGTTATAATTTATTGAATGTTTGAAAGCTTAAAAGCTATTATCATCAAGAATCTTGGCAACATTATTTGTCCCATTACCCACTTAAACAAAAGGGCTGGTTCATTTCTTCTGTCTTAAAATATGGGCGTATAGCAAATATATAAATTTTGAGAAAAAGTATAAACAATAGAAAACATGCCAATAGAGCCCTAGTTTGTTTATACTTTTTTAAAGAGAGTTGGCTACACTTCTTTTGCCATAGTTCTGGCCACAAAAGCTGCAGAATGGGTTTTGCATTTCCATACTCTGCTAGTACAAAAATGAAGAGGGACGCAATCAGCTATGGATTTAAGAAAAATAAACGTATTATTTACTAGAGATTATCACTCTATAGAAACCAAGCTGTTTCCAGAAGAAATTAGTTCAAATGTTAGATGATCGCATACTTTTTGTCCTTTAAATGCCTTTTCTTTAAAATTGACTAGCATACTTTATATAAATATTTGATAAGATGGCACACTGGCTTAAAAAAAAAAAAAAAAAGAAAAAGAAAAAGAAAAAAGCTAAAATGAACCTTAATTGCAATCAAAGAAAGCTTAAAGACCCTGACTGCTCGATGTGTATGCTGCAGCTATGAGGTTGCTGAATGAAGGTGAATACTTCAACAATAATGACAGCATTCCTAAATATTTTAAGAGTTACTTGTTTTAATCATCAAAAGCACTTGAATGAAAATGCTAAAACTACTTACATTGATCCTATCCTAACTACAGTGCCCTGCTGAGAAAATGTAGTGCTAGCTGTTATGATGATATTGTCATAATAGAATCCATGCTTTAGGGACCTCTCTTATCGTGTAGTTCAAGTTAAATTATTAGCAATTTATTGGTGTGTGCAACAGCGAGTTAAGCAAAGGGGCTTCAAGCCTACTTTGATTTTAAATCAAGGTCTAATTCTAATGAAAAAAAAAACACAACTTGGTAAAGCACCCCAACGTACACCTGAAGATACCATATGTTTAGTCTAATGCATTCATTGAGTGAGCTGCATGTTTCGTACTGACACTTGTATTGCATTGGTAAACCAAACAGCTGCTAATATTTTAAATGTGCACTGTCTAGGAAATTCCAAGCAAAGTGTACCACATGTAGGTTTTTTTTTTTTCCTTCTTCCAGAATTGTTAAATAGTTGGTCTTAAGCAAACTGAGGTATAATTGATCATGGAAAGCATATTTTAAGGAAGATAATTTAAGTAGCTATATTTGACTCTAATGAGTTTCAAAACCAACTCTACTCTTGTACACTACAGTACACACCAGCTTACATTTCATTTGTATGTTCTTTAAGGGTTGGGGGTGTTGTGCTTTTCTCTTGGTATAGGAGCTTGGGATTTTAATATCCAAGGTTGGCTAACAATGCAATATGCAGCTTTTGTTTGTAGGGTAGTTAGACATCAAACTCGCCTTTCTATGTAAACATAAACATTTAGCTCATGAAGAAATATGTTCCAAATGTTGACCTTCATAAATTGAGGTCTAATTTACTTATTTCTAAGAATTCCTTTTTAAAGGATTTGTCTCCTAAAAATCTAAATTGACTTCTCTAGATAGGGCAAAAGCATACAGCCTGGTCTTCTGTGGCCACTCATTTGGAGACGTATTTCTTTTTTTTTTTTCCCCACAATTAAGTTTCAAGACTTGCATTAGATAGCCAGGTAGCTTTAATTGAAATATCTATTGGTATCTTCAGTTGCTCACTTACGTGAAGGCTACATTGCCTTATTAAGGTGTGAAATGAACACTCTTCTTCTGTTTCCAAGCAGATGAGCAAAGAAATAAAAATATATATAAAATATATAATATATAAAAGTATTGCAGTGATGAAACAAAACCAAAAATGAGACACTAAACATGATTAGTTTTTCATAAAAGAGATGTCTCTGGACAATTAATCAATGTCAGTTGGAATAGGAAATCATAAGAATTAAAAGACTGAACACTGTCAAACAGCTGCATTTATTATTTGTATTTAAAGGAATCGTTGTACCAGTCTCATTCACAAGAACTTTTGCTTTCATCTAGCTACTGCATATAGTAAGAGTCATTCAGAAGCATTAGACAATAACTACTTTCACCAGGGACAGGCTGTATAAACTCAAATTATAATTGAGATTCTCTAATGACTGCAATCATTTCATTTCATTCTTCATTTGTAAGTGTTCCAAGCTAGTAGAAACCTAGATAAAGTCATTTTTCTTTGTTTTATATATTTTGAAAGTTAAATAATTTAAAATGGGCAAGTGGATTTAAACTGTTAACAGTCATATCTAAATTATGAGACAGAATGGAATGGAAAATAAAAATTTAAGTTTTCCTTATTTGGTTGCTTACCCTTTTTGCTTTTGTACGCATCGGTGTATCGTGAACATATCGCGAGGGTGCATCAGATAGATAGACTTCAACATCATCAGGCACTTCTTCAAGAAAGTTGGAAGGAACCAGCCCTTTCTGTCCATTAAGTTCACCCTATAACATGATGAACATTTCAGTGAATTAAACCAAGTGCAGGTTGCCAAGAAGGTAAGGAATTACTTTGACTACATTTCAAAGCCAGTGAGGAAGAGGAAATATCCATTTAAGGTCACACAAGCCAGATTTTCCTGCTTCTATTTCTGTGATTTGGCAGTGAACACTATCCATCAAATAACAGATGAGCACGTTTGTCTATAATTCAGGGTGACACTAAGACATGAATATGCTTTGAGTACTATAGCAGTTCAGTCGCTCATCCAATTTGCTATATACAGATTGTGATATGGTGCTTTTTTCATTTTGGTGCAGGTAATTCTGAACTATGACTTGACAACTCAAAGCTCATTCCCAATGGGTTTGTATGTGAGAATCCTCGTGCTGTTAGACTAACTTGCACGCTCAGAGTTCCAATGCAATGAATGCGTTGACACCTGGAAATCACAAGAGCTAGTGTGCATAACGGAGAACAAATTAATCCCTGAACTATTTAAAAGCAATAGAGAAATGATAACTGAAATCCCATGCAGCTTCTAGGCTCAGGTCCTTAGGACTGCAACGTCAATGACAAGTGTCCTAGGCTTCACACCCTAAAAGCATTTCTGAGGCGATCAAATTATTCCTCTGGCTCTCAACAGCAGTGACTTAGAGAGTTGGAAGAGAGAGCTGGGCTGTTTTCTGTGGCTATCTGTGCATGTGGAAAAACTAAAGATCAGGATGCAGACTGACAACTACTACAGGAATACTGGCTCTAGGGAGACAACTCTTCTGCTTTAAAGGCATGGCAAAATAGTGTGATCAGTTACCCAGTGCTCAAACTGAACTACTGAACTATTAATTTATTTTAATCAAATAACCATTTATCATAAGGCCAGGCGGTATGGAGGTTTTTCTCCCAGATGAAGTGCCTTATCCACTAACAGTCACATAGATACGTGTGATCAAAATACACATTTTCCAGCAAACTATATATGGCAAAAATATAAAATGCCAGAGACAGCTCTGAGGTACATCAACAGCGAGCCTTAAAAATGTGATGAAGTGGCAAGTGAGCCAACTTCAGTACTGAGCTCTTAGGGTGGGCTGTCTTTTGGGTTCTGCTCTACCCACACAGCTGTGGGAGCAGCAAGGCCCAGAGCTGACAGCTTGTAGCAGTGACCAAGCAGAAGCCAACTTACGTAGTAAAATCCATCTTCATCAATTTCACCGAAGACAGTGATAATGTCCCCTGTACAGAATGTTAGCTCAGCCTGCAGAAAAAGGAATGTGACAGTTTGTGTTTTGTTACACAAAGGTTAACATTTATTCTTTCATTTATTCTTCATTAACACTTTTCCCTCCCTTTTGTTTTAAGACAGAGTTGGTGAAACAGAGTTTAAGCTGAAGTTTAAGAGCTTTTTTTTTTTTTTTTTTTTTTTTTTTTTTTTTTTTAGAATGCTAAATCTAGGCACCTCTCTTACTAGGTTCTAGACAGCCACAGGACTTGCTGCAACAAACAAGCTGAATGTGACTGTACCCAGCAGTTGCTAAAAACTCAGCTGCGTGAAGCTGTGAGCAATCTGAACAAACGTTGAAGCCAGCTCTGTGCTGAGCTCCATAGCTTCACAGGTCCCTTAAAGTCACTCACGAGGAGCAAATGGGACTACTGTCTACAAGACAAGCAGAATCGTTTTTGTTATTTTTTTTCCTTTCTGAAATATGAACTAAAATTGTGGGGCTAAGCTGGATTCTGTTCAATAAAGGTGATAAAGGTATTAAAACGGGTATCTCCAGTCTCCAATCTGCAAACACTACATTGTTTGCAATGTATTTAATTTATTTTTTTAATTAATTTTAATTGTCTGGGGTTTAAATGTAATTTAATTAGTTTTTAAATTTCTTTTTTAATTTCTTGTGGCTATGGGAAGGAAAGAGAATGAATAAGATGTTTGCTATGTATATGTTGCTATTATTTGATTTATTTCCCCAACTATTTCGTAACATTGTAATTCAGAACCAGATTTGGTTCACCAAGAAATACAGAACAACTCTGGCTGTGTGGTAATGTATCAAGTCCCAATTGTTTCAAAATTCACTTTCTTGTTTTAAAAAAATCCAAATTGTTCTACACAGAAATTAACAATAATAATAATAATAATAAAACAAACGAACAAACAAACCACACCATTTTGAATGACAATTGAGGAAACTCCTAGGTCTTCACTGTTTTATTTAGGGCTTTGAGTGTACCCTGACATTCTTACCACAATGCATACATAAATGAAAATCGCATAAAATCTTGGTTGAGGGACTTACCATGTAACATCAAAGACAATGTAAAAAGTAATTCCATTGTTGCTGATGACAAATATGGAAAGATGGGAGACTGCATGTAGGTAAATGGAAGATAAACCCATAATGAAGATCTAGCTAATGCTCAGTTGTTTAAATGAAGATCTAGCTAATGTTCACTGGTTGCTTAAGATATCTTTACATTGTTATAAGAAAAAAAATGATTAAAGACAAGACATGCAGTCACAAAAGCTCAGATACATTAATTAAGAAAAAAAATACAATATATTATGAATGCTGTTTCATTGTGCTATAAAGTTCTGGTTTGCATTGCAGAAGAGGGTTGATGTTTAGAGGAAAGGTAAAGCATGGTACAGATATTTGAAAGCATGCTTCACTATCAGCTTGTCAGTGTGAGCTGGAACACTTCTCAAAAATAATAATCTTCTTACACAGAAACATATAAAGAAAACTTGAAAACAATAAATGGAAAATAATCATTCTCTACTATTTATAGTTCCATACTTTTTTCCTTATAGACTTACTCTTTATGTATAGGCATGCATGACACACCCACACACGTTGCACAACCATATATCTATAACTGACTGCGTCGATCCATATAAATAAATATTACAAATTAAGCCCGTGAGCAACCTGATCTAGTGCGTGGCATCCCTGCCTATGGCAGGGGGGGTGGAGCTAGATGATCTTTAAGGTTCCTTCCAACCCAAGCCATTCTATGATTCTATGGTATTTGAACAATCAGAAATTGACTTGTGCAGAATTTATAAGCCTTTACTATATATACATCTATCTGAAAATATTTGACCAGTGTTTGTTATTCTGATTTTTTTGATTTTGCATAATAGTGCTTAATAATACCAACTATGTTTCAATTAAATTAGGATTCTATAAATGGTAGACACAGTAAACAGTTAGGTCAATACCTCTACATCAACATTAGGAGAACTTTCTCTTGGATCATAGTCATACAGTGCCACCATCCTTCTTGTAGATACTGAATGTTGTCTGCCACTCCGTCTGTTTCTTTCTGTTCCAATCACAAGGAGAGGAAGGGAAGGAAAGCTATAGAAGTTATTTTGAACACAAAACACAAGGTGCATTTTTTCCCTGTGTCACATTCACAACAGCGCATTTGGTATTTCTCTAGCACAGTGATAAGACACCATGGGTTACCAAACCTATTAACACAGATGAAAGTTTCAAAACAGCATGTGCATTTCATAAGTAACTGACCAGTTGTCTTGCCCTCTTTATTCTAAGCCACTGCATTCCCCCCCCCCCCCCAGCATTTATCTGCAAAACTAATGTTCTGAAATGTACTGCCATTCTTTGTTGGAAGAATCAGAGTTTACCAGGGTATGTAAATAGTCAGATTTATTTCATTTTAGTTAAACTTTTACTATGTACTCCCCCACCCCCATCCCAATCACAAGGAGTGGTGTGCTTCAAAATATTCCTCAACTTTCTGCTGGGAGACTGGAATGAGAAACGGACACACTCAGCTGTCCCAAGACAAAAGAGGTTACCCATTATGTAAGTGGTCTGCAGTATTTTCAAGACTGACTACAAGAACCCATTCTCAAGTACTGTTTAAGATTCCTTTGTGGAGGAACAGAAGGAAAAGAGTAAAATAGTTTACAGGAACCACATGACACGTTTACTGATTGCTACTAAATATTTACAGAGAAGTTTAAAATGGGCCACATTTTAAACCCGAATGATTATTAGCATGATTCTTGCAGATGACTGCTGTAGCAAAGAAACATGCTTGTTAGTGCTACTTATAGACAGGCATTGAGGGCAGGTCTGATGAGCATTATGCAGTGTGACAAAGGAAATGTGGGGTTGGGAGGCACTCTATGATTGCTCTGGCAGGAGGGTGGGCATTAAGGGTTCATCTGATGTAGGAGCAAATACTGAGTGTGGCATGCACTCACAGCTTTCACACTGCCCACCAGCTGACACTGTAGCTTTCAAAGATCACCTACTTCTGCAGCAGGTGGATTGGATTGACCTTCCCTGCTACCATTGCAAGGGATTTTCACAGAACACAAGGAATAATCCAAAATGAAGGCATGGACTGTAAGAGATGCGGGACCCAATTCTCCTGTTTCCCAAACACTTGGATCAACCCGTATTTAAGTGATTACCTCAGAATAGCAATTTTTATTTTGGAGTACTTCTCTGGGGCAAGACACTACCCACAGTCAAGGGCCCCTCTATGACCAAGAAAAGAATCCAAAAAGGATTCCGTATGTATTTGCTATGTGACACTATTTTCTAACTGCTGGTTTCCAAAAGATCAAAGGCATTAAAAAATAAATCAATCTAGACAGCTCAAATCATTTCAGCTACTTTACAGCTTGAATCAAGTTATTGTTTCTTAGCACAGACCTCTTTTAGACTTTCTGGATCTGCGGTGTACAGAGCGTGTGCTCTCTTTGAAACGGTCACAGTTGACTTCAGGAAAGGAATGCATACAAATAAAAGAAGAGAAGATATGAAGCTGTTCAAAGTTCTGCTTTTAAGGATTTAATGTGGGCAAAGGATTAAGAAAATTATAGTCATATGAACACAGCAATGTAAAGTGTTTGATATGACATTAAAAATATAATTAACAACATGAGACAGACTAGCAATTAGAGCCTGCTTCTGCTAAAAGATCCACATGGGCAGCCACCATGACAGTAAGGATCTGAGCACATGGATCTCTTTACTATTCAGAATTAGTATTTAGTTTAAAATTAAGCCAAACTAACTGCTCTCCCCAATCCATTAGTGAGTGTGGGTTTTGTGTTTCTTTTTTTTTTTTAAAAAAAATAATTTTTATTTTATTTTATTGTGACTTACAATTTAAATCCATAATAAAGAAAAAAATATATGGTACCTTTGAATTGCTAAAATATTTAAAGGTGAACTGCTGGGGGTAGGTTGCTAACAGTTCTCAGAAATGTCTCAGAATAAAACTCAGTGCTTAGAAATTTTGCCCTGCCTTGGATTTTTATCTCAAATTGTCTCTCTCTTTCCAAGATAAAGACTTTCTTGATTTCTCAACTATTTGAGAAGCCACTGCAAGTTCAATGCAATGAAAAATAAATAAATAAAAAGATGATGTTTGCAGAATATAACCCTTAAACAGCCAAAAATTAAAATTACAGTGAATTACACAGATTGGTGGTTTCATTTTCACAGGTGTTCTGTATCAACAACTTGCTTACTTCAATAAAAAGAGCACTGAGCAGGACTTACAGCAGTAAGTTTCAAGCATAGCTGTTTAGGAATATATTTTCTGTATTCAGGTATGTCTTCATGATAGAATTAGAAAAACATTTAAACACTTGTTAAGCCTGCCAGGCCTTCAGTTGTGTTTACAGATGTAGCCACAGCAAGTTAGGTATCCAATTCCCCTAGGCTTCAAATGATGTAGTCCCATGTTTACATCTACTTTGCAGAATAATGCTGTGGACTGCCAACCTTACATCTGTAAGTCCCACTGTCTGCCTGTCCCACGTTTTTGAAATGTATGTGTAGGTGTATGTGCTAAACCTGGAGAAGCAGATGGGCAGTGGGGTTTCCAAGTGCAAAGGTGGGAGTATTTGTTGTATTAACATGGCATAACTCAATAAATACACAGATTTGAAAATACAGCAACTAAGAACTTAAATCACCCCTTTCCTTTAATGGGTAATAGCAATTTTAAAAATATCTCAATATCTGAGGAAGGAAAAAGAAAAAAAATTTTCTCACATTTACTAATATGTTTTTGGATACTCTAAGGTTTTATTCAATCTAAGAAAATAATTGTGGAAGACTTTGTTTCTTAGCAACCACTTTTACAGTTCACTTTTAAACAGGACTGAACCAGTTCCAGCCCTATATACTCTGAATTACACTGAAAGTTTTAAAACATATTGAGATAGTTGTTTAAAATTTACCTTTAGAAGCAAATCTAAATTAAGATACTTGCATCGCGCACCTCTGTACAACACTGAACCGATGACGTAATGCAAGTGGTTCATAACACAGAATCATTTGGCCGAACTCTGCTTTTAAAGGGGTTTGTTACTGCAATATCCATAAGATCTCATAATATGTAATTCTATCCCAAATTATATTATACATAACCCTTTGCCACCATCCCTTTAAATTATTGGTAAAGTACAAAACTGTAGAAGAGTAAAAATAACAATAAGTGACTCATTTTATTCTTTGCAGCAGTGAGCGTATCACAAAGCACTTCAGCACAGCACACTCCAAAGCACAGGGATCTTGTTCTGTGTCTATAAATCTTTCAGGTAAGAAAAAAACATTTTTTAAAAAATAAGAAAAGAAAGTAATGGATGGAGTAGTGAAGATAAAAATCCTTATCTGTGGCAAAAGCTGTGACCAAGATCAAGTATTTTTTGAATAATTCAGATACTGACACAGAATGTATCCCATAGTGTAGTAAATTGCTGTAAAATTCAAATGCATCAGCGTATAATAAAAACAAAAGGCAAAGCAGATCCAGCCAAGTTAATAGCACCCAAAATTTGGTGAAGTGATGCATATATACTTGCCCTTACCTATTTTCTCTACTGGTGTGTTCAAAGGAAGAAAACCTTGTTTTAGAAGCTGATCCATCATCTCTTCATCATCTGCTTGGATCTCAGAGACCATATTACATGGGATAAGGCCAATTCTTGTACAGGTTTCTCCACGATAGAATCCATCGGCATCTTTGTCCCCATAAACCTGTCATTTAAATAATAAAGGTTAATAAAGGTTTTAGTATTTAAGATCTTTATTAAAGACAGAACAGTTATTAAGGTATAAATAGGTAATTACGGTACAGATGTGAAATTAGTTTTTTACTACTATGACTTACATTACAAGACTGGAAATGTTAATTTGAATTTTGACTTCAGTTTCTTAAAACAGAAATTGCATTTTTTTTGTTAGCATTGAAAAGCATAAAAATAAGAGAGACCTCTGAAAGGCATCGGTTTCCCCATGTGCTAAGTTAAAAGCATGCTTAACTATTTACATAGATGTTTATGGAATTATTCATATAGCACTGCTTCTTGGTGTCATATGAACTATATTCAATAAAAAGCATTTGCAAAACTATGCCCAAGTTTTGTTATTTTGATTAGAACTCATATATGATCAAAAATAAATAAATTATAAAATGCCTGTTTAATACCTAATACTTGATGTATATACTTACTTAAGCTCCGATAGTGTTTTTACAGAAGACATTAAGCTACAAGAATAGCATGAGCTTTCATCAATGAGAACGGGTAAATCCAAAATTTGTCTTAATTTCTAAAAATGCAGTCAATTCATAAAGTTTGCCAATGATACAGAGGCCTAGGTCTAGGACTGCACAACATACACACACACACAAAGAGATATTCTTAACACAGAATTGATGATTGTTTCCTTTTTTTTTCAGGCAAAATCAATTGCCTTCTTTTCTTTAAAAGCAAACAAAAAATCCAAACCAATTCCTTCAATTCAAAACAGTTTGTTAAAACTGACCTTTTAATAGCCTCAACTTTCTCGAACAGGAATCTTTTTCAGTTTTAACCAAAACATGTTCATAACTTACCTGGCACCATTACTACTTCACACAATACAGCATGTGTGACTGTAATGTACGGACAGACTTCACACAACTGCTCAGGTAATGTACAAAAAGTATTTTGGAAGTGCAAACCAATCCACATTCACAACAATTCAATGAGAAATCAAAACCAGTAGATCACATAGTTACTACCATGGTCCAAGATATAAAGTTAATATCACTCAGAATAAATATCTGATGTGGGGACTCTCTAGACGTTTCAGTGACAAATGTACTATCAGTGAAAAAATAATTAAAATACCTGAATGAAACAAACATTGTTGGAAAAAAAAAAAAAAAAAGTTATTTTCCGTATATTTTCCTATTTTGGGCATAAATTTATATCATATCATCTAAAGAGGTAAGACAAATATTGAACCAAGTATTTAACATATTAACATTAAAAAATTGTGATTTTGTAGAATACAATCCAACACAGTGGAAGGAAGGATATATTTTAATAGCTTAAGTAACAGTTTTTTATCTTTAAAGCAGATAGTTTTACAGATAAGTGTATGTATTTTTAAGTTCAGTTTCAGATTGTACTTAAATCTCAGTTAAACCCTGGACCACCAGCAGCCCTTCCTTCTCCCCTCCCTCATTTCCACCCATTTTGCACCAGATAGCTTAGATACAAGGCTATGGAAAGAGATGCTTACACCTGCTGATTCAACAGAAAAATCTGCTAGCTTTTCAAAATCAGAACAGCAAACTGAACAAATTTGCCTTGCAGCTGCACAATCATAATGAGGTAAGCTGTGACAGAGGGCATGCATAAAGACACGGATGGAGTGTAACACTGTCTGCCACCTGAAACAGGCTGATCTGTCTTCTGCTCCCTCTTCAAGGAGCAGCTTGTGCACCTTACACCTGAACAGCCAGAGAAGGATGTTATTTTCCCAGTTTCAAGAGAGGATGACTCTGGAAGAGAAATACCTAATTTTGGACCTTATTTCAAGTGTATACATGCTAGGAGAGTTCAGTGTTTAAAAAAATACAGCAGCTGCAGATACATTACGGAGGTCCAATGCTAAGCACATTTACAGTACCTTTGCAGTAAATAGGTCAATTTCTGAAGCAGTATATGGTTTGTGGCAATAGACACAGGGGACGTCAGAGTCACAATTTTAGTCTTTGCATCTAAATCTCAAATTGAGTCTTTCCCTAGCTATTTAACACAACTTTGAGATTTCTTCCTATTGCCTAATTATATTTAAGCAATTAGCAGTAGATACTGGGTTCCAAATCCGATTAGATTTACAGCCTGAACCTCTAGAGGAAAGAAATCTTGGACTCTTGTCACTCAAGTTGCGCTCTCCACTGGAAACAAAGGACACGCTGTTTGTAACAATGGGTCCTTTGTTTCCTTTGTTTTTAGATCCCACCTTAATGATCTGTCCTTCTTTAAATGGCAGCTCTTCTTCTGCAGCATCCGGATTTGGGGACATTGTCAGCGGATCATAGTCAAAGAGTGCAACAAATATTCGAGTAGAAATATCTTCTGTGCCAGGATCTGTTTCTGATTCTTCATAAATATCTGGAGAAAGATGGTCATGACCACCATAGCCATCTATGAAAGTAAATTCAGAAAATAGCAATTCAGTAATTTGGCCTCATTTTTTCAACTATTTCAGTTAATATTTGAAAAGTGTTTGGAGTTTCAGTGAAAACTTAATGCATGTCCTATCAAGTTTGGCATTTTTTTTTTATTTTTTTTTATTTTTTAATTAGCAAGGTGTAATTTTTTAAAGCATATTCAATCTGCATGCACTGAATGTGGTGTTGATCTACACCACACTGACATTTACACAAGTGAATACAACTCAGGTAAGAAAGCAATTTTTGTTAGGGTTACTATAGTTTGCTATAAATTAGTGAAGCATGTTAAGAGTGACAGAATGATGATTCTGATAGGCATTAACATTACTGCAAAAATAACCATGCTTTGGATCCACCTGTTTTCCAGCACAGCTGCTTCTGCTCTTCATGGACACAAGAAAGCACATCCCAGCTGTGTTGACATACCATGTTTTAGGTATGAGGTTTAAAACGTGGTTATAACCTCTTCTCTCCAGACAGGTAAGAAGAAATATATTTCGGTAGTGTTAGTTGTGCCAGAGATGGAACTACACTACTATTTTGCTTAAACACAGTCAATAGTTAACATAGACAGCAATGCCCCAAAGACACCCAAACCCTATAAAATATGATAAAATCCAGGAGCAATGGTTAGCTATGACTGCATTTAATTATACGCTCATTAGGAAGGATCATCCACGAACATCACAACACTTGACACTGTACTGTTCTCAGGCCACTGCAGGGTACCAAATCAATTAGGACTTAAAAAGTAAGAATGAACTTTTTGTCTCATAGCTTGCAGACATTTCAAGTTACCTGGAGAAGGCATTTAGTCCCTGATTCAACAATATATTTGAAGATGGACTTCAGTAAAACTGAATTAGTAAACTAGGCCAAAATGTCTAACAGTGTTTTGTTGACAGGTTTCGAATGCTTTTAATTTTGTTTTGAAAGAGCATATAGCAGTACTTTCTCAAAAAAAATCTTGCTCTTTCAAGACACATGAAGCTGAAGACCCAAAAGCATGCAAAATGACAAGCCGCTTCAATACAACTATTTTCCAAGTCCCACTAACTTGAATGGGAGTCAGATACTTTTGTTCTTTGCTGAATCAATACTTATCGAGTTTGCAAGATCTTTCATGCAGATAAATTGAGAATATATTATGAACTACAATGCAAATGTAATTTACCTATATATATCATTTTTTTTCAAACACATTAATACAAGTTTTACTCTAATAATCTTTTATAAAGACATTTTTTTGGTAATTGTTTAAATATTTAATATGTAATATTTCAGGAAAAAAAAATAAATAATCTTTTTGCTTCAATTCCAGATTTCATTCAACATTTGACACATTTAAACTACCAGAAAAAAATTCAGAGGGTCACAGCTTTACGGGAACAGCTATTGACTCTTGGGTCCAAAGTGCAAGAAAGAATGAGAATAGGGAAAAATGCAGAACAGCAAAAGGGCAGGGAAAAATTCCAGCCAAGAAGCTTTATGCAGGCACAAAGCACAGAAAGGGTGTGTGAAAGAAGTGCACATATGGGACAGAAAGCAATGGGACACACAGGGTGGGATTCTTCTCTGTTCTGTTCTCCTCTCATAGTCATATCACAATCTTTATGTGGTTTATACTCGGGCCCACCAGGCAACATAAAACAGGAGGTTGAAGGGGTGGGATATTTTGATTGTTAATTTTTAAATTAAAAATACCAATGTTTGCATCTGACTTCAACTGTGATTAACAGGACTTAGGTGCAAATATGAATTATGGCCATATGTATCCCAGTTAAAAGCACTAACTTGTAATAATCTGACTCATGATAGTGAAGTTTGCTTCACTGAATGAGAACACAAATAGTCTCTTTACTTGCTCATTAGCCACTTACTCTCTTATGAAGTATATATCATACACATATATAATTGTGTATGTAAAATCTTAAATCTTTGGATGCAGCCAGCCAGATTCCCAACTGATGTCAATTTACTGTAGTTGCATTGAACTCACTAGCTATACGCTGATTTACACAAGTTGGTGATCTGGTTGTAAGATGTGTTTGCTTTGAAACCCAGCATTAAATTATAATTTACTTAACTTTCAGGGTCCATTTGCTTCATTTCAGAAATCAGAAAAAAAAAAAAAAAGGAAAAAAAAAAAGTAAAAAAAAAAAAAAAAGTGTTTCCTAGATCTATATACGGCCTAGGCTGCTTTTATGGGTTAAGTGTTAGACACTTTAGTTCACTATGTTATGAACTATGAAAACTGAGTTGTTGATCATGTGATGATTTCTATGTTGATGAAGCAGCAAATGCTGTCAGTAGTGGGTATAATTACCTTACTCATGTAATACAAGTTTGTTATTATGATGTAATTATATCTAAAAATATGAATATTTTTTGTCTTCACCAGGGGACCAAGCCAAAGACCTGTGTGGTTAATGAAAAGACCCTGAATCATCGTTTAGCCCAAGCCACAAATCAGATTAATGTTTGGTAACAGATTCCTGTTATTGAACATGTAAATCACATTGTGATTTACCAGCTACTGTTTGACCCTGTCCAATCTATATTAATCAAGTGAAAATGTGCTCATTTTGATGAATGGTTGTTCTGGTATATACAGTAAATATTGACTGGCATTAGTAGCAGTGTAGCTTCACAGAGGTTCATGCAACGCAGTGTGCTCAGACTCAATTGAGTATGGAAAAGTGGCTGCACAGCAGTTTCAGGACAGAGGACTAAGGGCTGTTGTCCCTTACAGCTGAGCTGGAGAGACTTACCTGACAGCAGACAGGACTTAAGAGCTAGTTCCCCTGGCATTCTGCATTGCATGCAATGTTGTCATACATAACCACACTTGTTAACACGCAGCTCTAAAACGTGTCTGTCATAAAGGATGAATAATGTTCGGCATACCGTATCTATATTCAGAGGCCATGGTACGCTGCTGAGGCCATTTCTTGTGTCCACCAATGCTGCGATAATAAGCTTCTTCTTTTACAGGTGAAATATTTCCCTCACTACCTGACCGAGACCGACCGCCTTCACTGTTACTGTCCATTGTAATTTCTACGAAGAAAAAGGGAATGATCTATTAAAACATATTGTATAGTCGCCTTTGTGGAGGCTCCTGCAGGCAAGTTTTGCCTACCTTCTTTACTAACTTGCATATAGTAGGAAGGCTAAACACTGCGTAAGCTTTGCCAGATGTCTCAGCCTCTAGAAATCCTCCTTCAGCAGGGAAATGTGCATCTCCTTTTCTAAAGCTTTTTTTTTTTTTTTTTTTTTTTTTTAAATTCACATGGTAAATATTATTTGTTAGATCTTTGGATGGGAATCATCTGTTATTATGAAGTTTAAATAATCCTACCTGTCAGATCTGCAAGGTCAAGAGCACTGTAAACTATGTTTCACCTTCTAAAGTATCAACCCCAAACCAAAAATTAATTAATTTACTTAAATCCTACCTGCAACAGTATACCAGCCCAAATTATTTATAGCTTAATGAAGAAAATACTTCAAAGAATTTCCTAAGAATTTAAATTCTGGAACATTTGGAGACAGATTTGATATTTGGAATCCTGACAATATTACAGTGTTGAAGGTCTTTCCCTCTAATTTAACGTGCCACTGCTGCTTTGAAAACTTCCCATCATTAGTGAAGCTGAGTAACTTAGCAAATACTCCAGGCATATGTGTGAAGGAATAAGCCACTGCCAAGAAATTTGGAATCCACATTTTTAAGCTGTGTACGGAGACCAACAACAGTTTCACATATTTAAGGCATCTAAATTTTGGCATATTCTAATGACAGAACCATCATAATTTCATTCTTCCAAAACCCACTTGCAGCCATTATTAATGGGAAACTGTGAGTGGGAGTTTTGAAGTTGCTTCAAGTTTATTCACCACTCAACTATATACTTCTGTGTGCCATATTTTTAACTCACTATACTTATCTGACTTGCTGATGTATTTCATGTCTTCTAGATTTTTTTCCCCACAAGTTTCCAGGAAGTAACTTTTGTGCAGAGTTTTATCTAGTGTTTATATTAGCTTCATTTATCCTCAAAGTGATTTACTACTGTGTGATGCTGACAGTGAGAAATAATGTATACCTGTCTTTCAGCAATTTTAATCACTAGTCTTTCAGCCAGAAATTTGAAGTCTTGAAATCTAAGGCAGATTTGGCCTTCCAACAGCTTCCCAGCATTTTTTAATGATTATGATTTTTTTATTTGTTTTTATATATTGTTCTTAATGCTCTGTAGTTTGCTTGTTATCAACATTAGACAATGTTGTAATTTATTCCAAATGGAATCCCAGAGAGCACCTGTGGATTGTACATCATTCAAAATACACTAATTCATTCTTTTAGTTGCATTGAAAGAAATAAAATCTGTGATTTTAGTTTGTTTATTAATCTGCTTGACTGATTATAAGAAATTAATTTATCTGATTCCTAAACTGCTGCTATTGAACTGCTAAACAAAAGAGTCATTACTTGGTAGAATTTGTATTCTAACTTTGTTGACAGAAAGTGAGTTCTGATAAATTTAATCTCCTCCCTTATTTTTTAATTACAATCAAAATTAAAAGGAAACCCAAAGGTTTACATCTTCAAAAAAACAAACAAGCAAAAAACTGTCTACTCTCTTGCTATTTATAAAAGAAAATAAATGTACACATAATATAAAAGAATTCATTAATTAAAACTTGGTTTAAGTAGTCCAAACATAAGCCAGGAATCTTTATTCCTGAGAAAAACAGGCTGCTTTCAGGCTAGGAAAAAAAAATAAAAATCTAACATCCTTAACACGATCATCTGAATGCTGTTTGGTTCAGCTAACAATAACCCATCAACAGAAGCACAGGAGCCTCCCTGGAGTTGATTCTCCCCCATACCATTTTCATATCAGTGTAATTCCATTGATATCTGTGAGGATTATCCTGGTTTACAGAAGGATGTGGGAAGAGAATCAGGCTTGTGAAACAGCCATGCTATACTGCAAATGCTAAGAAAGTTTCATGCATTACAGCTCTGCATGTGTTGTGATCTACAGTTTCTTTCATTAACAATAATTACTATACACCAAGTATAAATATAATTGTGTCCACTAGGGGGATTTTGCTTTTAATAGACAGTACACTTTTAATAGACAGTACTGGTATTTTAGTGTGACCCATGAAAAGAGAAATATTTAAGATTTAAAAGTAAAAGCATTCCTTTATGATCAGTCTCTTTCCTTCTGATAATCCCCATTTGTGATGTCGCTCATCCACATAAATGTCAGGTGAGAACATCCTGACACTGCTTCAGGCTCCTCCTGATGATATTCACAAAGTCCAGGTTAGGGACATGAACCTAACTGGTTTTACATCTTCATGGAGTAATGTTCTGCTAATAGCTCACAGAATTCTTTCTGCATTTGTTTCGCATGTGTTTGCTAATTTTTCAGTGTACATGTTCCTTATTTGTCAGTCTAGAGTGCAAGTTTTAACAAATACGCATTCTTCCATAATGCCTTGATTCCATTATCTTTTCTGCACTACTTTTTGGATTTTCTGGTATACATCAGCATACATTTTAAGTCATAAGTAAACCAGAATAGGGATGAAATATCAAATCTAGTAAATATATGCTAGTTCTACTAACCTGTTGCACTTATCAGCTTCCATTTTTTCTTGTGCTAAATTCCAAAAAGTAGTCAAGAAAATGGAAAGTGAATGCAAAATAATGGTTGATGAATGGGAAGATGGATGGATGAATGGATGGTTGAATGGGTACATTTATTTTACTGATCATATGCCTGCTTGCATTATCATTTGTTTTGGTAATATTTGATTGTATCTAACCTTAAGCAAGCTTCGAAAAGCTCCAACACCCATTAAATTCAATGAAAACCATCCTGGTGATGTTGATGTCTATTGATTCAGCCCCCTGACACCCCAGTATGCTTACGTTTAGCTCTTATTTATATGAAGACGTTTTTAGTTCAATTTAATCTCATTTAAGTAATTAAGAGAAACCATGGCTCAAGACAAGTGTCCATTGTAAGGACCACCCTCCCAGCTCTGAGGCTGCAAAGAACAGAAATTCACCAATCTGTCCAACTAACCAATGGAAGGGACCAACATTGGTCGAGACCTTTGTGGCACTGCACTGCCATGAGAGGACCTTCGCCCTGCATGCTCCGCCCTTTCAGGCCGTCCTGCAGATGATGGATTACCTAAAAGCTAAAAAAACAACAACAGAAAAAACAGGTTTGTAAGTTACATGCATGATAACACTATGGTTATATGGTTGGACATTGATCAGGTCAATCACATTTGGAAGCATAAGCTCTAAAGGCAACTAAACTTAGTTTTTAACTGAAAGGTTAGCTGAAAACTAAATACTGTTGCCTGGCAAACCTGCAAAAGAAAAAATGGTTCCCTGATTTATGGCAGAGATTTTGCAACCAGCAGTCATATATTGGAATAAAAAGAAAAGAAAAGAATAATTTTGGAAACATTCTTTTGCCTTTGTTGTTGCTACTATGACATTATAATCTCCTGAAGAGTAGTGCAACCAGTCATGAGAGCTGACAATATCAGGCTACACTGAAAAGGCAAGCATCTCTTTGTTTTCAGCTATATAGCTTTGTCCAGTTCACAGCATGTGAACAAGTGTATATCCTTCTGTCTTTGAGCACACTGCTTTTCTATAATGGCCTTCAACTGTTAAAGCCTTTTAGAAGTTATTGAAACATGTAGAAGGGAATGTAGACGTTTCGTCTTACACCACAGCTGTCTCTTTCTGTTCACTTGCAGAAAATGTTGCTATTTTAATAACAAAATGGTACTATTTTAATGCTTTCCAGAGTCCATCATGCAGCCATTGAAATTAACACAGCTTGGGCACTAATTTTAATGGGAGAAATTTTTAAGGATTGTTTCAGAATAACTGCTGGGCTAGAAGAGCAGGCAGCTGATTTCTATCGTTACTTGAAATACATTTCATTTGAGATCTCCACTCTGGATTGCTGTAGACTGAGAGGATAAAGAAGTTTGGTCTTTTGGGAGCAGGGAAACCTATGGATGCATCTGTCAAAGCATGGAGACTTTGGACAGAAATGCAATTAGGCAAGATCACGCAGAGGCATCCTTGAAAGATATGGAACAGCCCTGGCTCTCCCTTTCAAAGAAGCTGTTTGCCTGCATTCTCATGCAGAGATGCAGTCTGCAACTTCAAAGGCAAGAAGAGATTATCTAAACAGGAAAGCAAAGTAGTGACAGTGCAGAGAGAAGGCAGAAAATGGAAATATGATGAAACCTGTGACTCCCCAAATCTGAGTCATGTTCACACTGGGGAGAATCTTGATTCTTGTCCAGAGATGGTTCATGATAAAGAGCACATCCTAAAAATTCTGAGTGAAATGAACAAAAACAACATGATGAAATGGATTCCTCAAGATATTTAAAATAATAATTACTGATGAAATATTTTTTCCAATTAAAATGCAACATTTTTTTTTTTTTTTTTTGAAAAGCAACAATTAGATGGGCAAAATAACTAAAGACAATATTTTGGAAAATTATAGTTCAGCTAACCCTTAATTAAAATTTAGATTCAGTTGTCCTTTAATAAAAGCAGCCATTATTGTAATTTTTTTCTGTGGGAAAATCATTGTAAAGCAAATTAAACTGATTTCAGCATGACACAAAAGATGACCGTAAAGCAAAATGTGGAATAATAAACGAAAATGAATGGGGAGAAAAAAAAGGGGGGTTGGGATGCAGCAGATAGGTCCAAAGGATGGACTCTAAAAATTAACTCAGGAAAAAAAAAAAAAAAGAAGAAAAAAAGAAAAAAAAGAAAAAAAAAGTAGCAAGAGAAAGAAAACAGACTGATTTGGCAAGCAGATGTTAGAAGGAAGATTTATTTCACACACCAGAGAGTCTTCTGCATCTCTGTGGGATGGCTTTGCAAGTGGACCAGCGGTCCTAGAGTCAGCCATTTTTATGTCGGTCTTCCAGCCTCCCTGAATATCTTCATTAGACAAATTATCTGTTCTATTACATTTCTGAGCCTCATACTTTTTCTCATAACTGGGCTTGACCTGTTCATTCCTGGGATCTACAAAGGAAGGACCCAAGTCACCAAAATCTTCTTCAATGCTGGTTTGTCTTGTTAAGGTTTTCCTGCGAGCAAGCAAGGGCCTCATGCTTTTCCTGCAGGAACAGTTAGTCTCTGCACAACAGCTAGATGCAACATTGGCAGAAACTGAATCACACGCATATCTGAAAGTAAAACGAGATTCTTCTTCTTCACTTCCACAGTCTAATCCACTGTCTGGGCTTCTTGATAAGGATCGGCTATATTTACATCCTTTGTCACCTCCAGCAATTTCCTCCATGCCTGAAATTCTGTGCTTGGCTGCATACCAGAAGTTGTGCTGCTGGTCTTGATTGTAGGGCCTAGGTGGTCTAGAGTCTCTAGCTATTGTGGGATTCTTTTTATAGGGCATACCTAAACCCTGCTTGTACAGCAGTTCAGAGTATTCACCATCCTCTTCAGCTACTTCTGGAATACTGAAAAGCTTTTTACTGTGATGTATTTGTTGTGAAAAGTCAGGCTGTTCCAAAAAAGTGGCTTCAGTGGTCTTATTCTTATCGCACTCCTTAAGATTATGTAATGTTAAAAACCAGACAGGGAACAAATAGTGTGTGACAAAAATAAAATGGGAGGGAAAAGGGAGAAAAAAAAAATAAAGACAGAATTAGTTTTAGAGCAATGGCAAACATAAGACATGCAGCTTATTTAGTGAAAAAGATGTCATGCTTTGAATGAGCATCTGTGAAAAATAAAGACATGATTAAGAAGTTGCAGGGTGTCAGATACAACATGAGAGGTCAGTACAAACAGCTGAGTGATGCTCTAACAAGAATAAACCCATGCATTTAAAACAAAGCAATGGAAACTGCATATAGGTTCCAGCATGGTAAATGAGAATGACATTAAAACATGGCTCTAATGCTTAGTACTTTCCTTGCCCCATCCCAAATTGCAATTTAATTTTTCTTTGTAACCAGAACCCTTATCTGAGAATGAAAAGTTTGTTATAACAAGCTGTCTTGCTTTGCATATGTTAAAGTAACCTATATGAATAGCAAATATTCCTAGATCTCCTGCCAGAGGAAAAATATTTTGCAAACATCATTAAAGAAGCTCTAGTTTCCTTTGTCAAAATGTAAATATTTATATATATTAAAAAAAAAAAAAAAAAAAAAAAAAGCCCCATTTCCATTTTTAAAGCTTGGCTTCCACAGAAAGAACCCTGAGAAGCAGGCTGCTCTCTGATGTCTCTTGGTTTGCACTGTCATATCTTTCTCAAAGTAATCTTGTACCTGCTTGATAAAACCAATATTTGAGAATCAGCCTATTAGTAGAAGAAGTAAGTGGAAGTCTCTGTTTACGTCAGAAGTAGGTAAAAACTATCCCAGCCTGAATAAAATAAGCATTCTGATCATGATAGATACAAGTAATGGGGAACAACAGTTTCCCAATAAAGCAAGTATATATCTGCATACAAAACATTTTCTTGTTACTTGGGAGAGAATACTCAACTACAGCTGAAAGTGCATGGTTGGCATACCTTCAGATGCAAGAGAAACAGGAATCTGTTTACATTATGGAAAATTCATTAAATGTGTTTTTCATTTTTTGTTAACTACTGCTGTTGCAAAGTGAGATTGGATCTAGTGAAAGAGGGGGAAATTATCAAACGCTTTGGGATCAGAACATGACCTACATTTCATATCAAAAAACTTATCAACATGGTGGGCAATATTCTACAAATGAGACTCCAACATCCATGAGTCCTTTCCCAGGAAGTACTCACACTGAATTCTACTAAAACTGAAAATCAACCATACCCTCCACCTACACTAATACATCGAGAGAAGTATTAACACGTCTAAAATGATTTACTACACCAAATAAGGGTCTGGATCACCTATTTAGATATCAAAATTGGCAACACTATTGTAAAACGAAGAAGTAGATGTAATTTCTGATGCATAAAGAACAAGAACAGTCTAGCAATAATTCACTTTTTCCCCACAGGAAAGGGACAGAAGCATATGCAGAAGGATTTCAGTTTGAACCTTTATGATAGCAGAAGAATTGAAACACTAATTATTTTTCTTTTGAAAAAAGTACCTGTCTCATTCCAGATAGTATCAGAATAAAAGGGCTGAATTTACAGTACATGTTACAGTACTGGCAGTTACATGGCAGTTACAACAACAGTCAGAATTCTCCTATACGTGAGAACATAGCATTTTTTTTTTTTTAGTCAAATAACAGCATCGGAAAGAAAAATACACCTGGGGTTTCCCTTATCATTCAAGTTATCGAACTTGCTAAGAAAACAAAATTTAGTATAATTGATAGACACATATAAAAAGCAGTTACAATTTATACATACAAATATGAGAAATTTATATTCTGCATTGGGTAAGTTCAACATTCTGCATATAATTAATTGCTGCCTTCCATGATAAATACTCCTCTGTTGTGATTAAGCAGTATCGCTGATAGATATTTCCTATTGTCTCTGATTGACAGGTGATTATTAAGGTGATTCCTTAATAATCAAAGCACAAGAATTTCTGATAATGCATTTATCAAACAAAGTTCACCCAAATCCCCTTCTTACAAGTGTGCTTTTAAGTCAGAGGAAGAGATGGCACTGCACTGAAAACAGGAAAAAATTCCTTAGACATGAAAAGCCTAAGTTTTTTTTTCCTATATGAATGCATGTTTATATAAACCTTTTTGCCCAGAAACAACTCATTGTCTGGGTAGCACATGCAGTATATTGTCATGTAAACACGGGAAAAGATCCTCGATATAGATCAGAAATTGCAACTTCCACAACTACATACAGGAAAATAGTCAACTAGCTAAAAGATTAGCTATCCAAATATAGAAGAACTAAAGGAGAAAATAATAATAATAAAAAAAAAGATGCCAAACCAAATGCATTAAAGGTAGCCTCGATATCATACAAACAATTTTTGCCCTAGTTCTAGTTTTATACAACAGTGTTAGATTTAATTGTCTACAAAATCCATAATAGGCTAAAAGAAATAGTTTGAAGGAAGAATAAAAATATGGAGGTATTCTTAAGGTTTCTCTGCAGTCATGCTTACCTTAAGTGCATTGTGTGAAGTCACACTGACTCGTCGTCTTCCTCCATCCTCCAGCTGCATTTCCGAGTACAGCTCTTCTTCATCTTCCTCCATAATATCAGACAAGTCAGAACCTCTGCTGCTCTCCGTATGGTACTCTTCACCATGGCAATAGTGAGGCTAATCAGCAGGGTGAGGGAGAAAAATCTTTACCAACTGACATTGAAAATCTTTGTATACCACCAAGAAGGACTAAAGTATTTCTTAGGTTTGAATTTCAAGCCAATACTACATACAAATCACATCATGCAGCTTGCTCCTCTGTTTTAGCAGAGAGATCACATATAAAACTTTTTGCCCATTTATGCTCCCAATTCAAGAACTCCAATCTCAGTCTCACAGGTGACCCAAAAAAGAATGTCTGCATTCAGAGCACCAAATCCAGTTTTAGTCTTGATCAAATTCCCATAATTTAGAAGTCCTTCATGCATTGGTAGACTTGCTGGCCATATTGTAAAAGCCCTAGGATAATTCACATATCATCTGTTCTTCACAGCTATGTTACATCACATTATAATTTAAAAGTGATCAGCACTTAATTATTGCAGGATGTTACCCGTCATTGTATGATACAGCTAGCTGATGGAGTTTGAAGTTTTCATTCGTGAAAACAGTGTAGGAATAGACTGCTATGATCTTAATGTTTTTTGTTTGTTTGTTTGTTTAAAAAATAATTCAAATATTTCAAGTTCTTATTAACTTCCAATTAGTTGGAAGATAAAGAGGAGAAACTATGTCTTACTGAATTGCTGTTGTTAAATAGGAGTGGCCTTGGTTAAACTTTTAAGCCAGAACATTACATTTAACAAACCAGATCATAAACTAAACTCACTGTACATTTTTTAACTGAACTAAACTCACTGCACATTTTGTAAGCACAGCATGATTAGATATATTAAAAAATGGGAACCACTGTACGTGAAGATGGAATCAAATCTTGAAGCTGCATGTTGAGGAACATTTGAAGTTTGGAGTAATGTTTACAAGTGCTTGAGCTTCTGTACTGAACTGAACCAAAATTCCAGAAAGTCTCCAAATTGGTACAAAAAGAATGAAGGCCATTGCTCTGACCCTTCAACAAGAGAGGTCAGATGTTTGGCTAACAAGATTATTCAGCCATGTCAAGACATAAGGAAATATCTCTTTGCTAGAATTCACAACTCTCTTGAAAGTAATGTAGTAAATTCATGTTTGTTTCCAGCAGGATCAGACTAAAAGCTGCACAGATGTGGAAAAAGTATTCTGGCAACATCTCTCTATTCCTCACAGCATGCAAAATATGTATGTATGTTACTGGTTTTCTGCTAATTAGGATTACAGGTTATGTCTTTTATGGTACACAGAAATCCTTCCCCCTTTCCTTTTTTTTTTCCTCATGGAATGCTTTCATATGCAAGAGTAATGCATGATACAGAAGAAGCTCAGAGCCCAAATGTGACATTTGAGTCACATTTGTTTCATTTCTTTCTGTTTCCAGTGCTTAGGACCACTTACTTGGGATAACAACCGATAGATACACGGTGCCAAGCATTCAGCTCCCATAAAACAGCATAATGCTCCAGTAATTCATCTACCTACCCACAGTTTTGCCAGTATGACTACAATAATCAGTTGATACCCGGAATGGCCTGCTGAGCTTCACAAAATACTTGTTTCATACCAGACAACTGACACAAGAAAAATACCCGGGTACTTACATGCTTTCCAAGTTCTGACCCTTTCAGAAAATCATCAACTGAAGCCCCCCTCCTTTTGACATTAGGAGAATCATAGCCATCTTCCTCATCATCTGAGTTAGCATACTGGGCTGCATTGCTCCTTTCACTAAAAACACTTCTCTCCATCTATCAAAGCAACAAAAAATGGAAAATTGTGAAGACTTGATCCTGCAACCAATGAAGAAATGGCAAATATAGGACATGAGTACTCAAGAACACAACATTTAAATATACTTGTGGTTTAAAACAAAGTTATCCTGACTCTAACCTTTTAGGAGTCTGCAGGAGTTTTTTGGTTGTAGTATCACTCTCACTCAAATAATTATGTTTTCATGTGACCATTAACTCAGCTGCTAGCTTTCTTCCCTGCACCGTTATCTTGAAATTCTCAGCATTCTACAGTCAGAGGCTGCTAATGAAGACATTAATTTCCCCCTTGGCTGAGGACTAGCATAAGACCTAGCCACTCATTCCAGCATTTTTGACCTCAGTATAAAAAAAAAAAAAAAAAAAAAAAGGAAAGAAAGAAAAAAGAAAAAAAAAAAGCTATAAAAAAAAGCTATAGAATGAGACTTTATGCTCTTCCTCTGCTCACAGGTGACTCTTACCCCTCAGCTACTGAATGCTGCTGCCTACTCCCATGACAAGGCCTCCTGACTGTGCCACCTAAGAGGCTGGATAGATGTCAGGGAGAGGACACTCAGCAGCCTACTGCAAAGGGAGAATTGCTACTACTGGAGACCAAACATGACAAATATCACTGGCACAATTTGATTTAAGGTAGAGTGAATCCATCTGTAAACTTCTGTCCAGATTCCTGAACATTTCAAGTATCACTAAAACTAATGCAAAATAAACATGGTTCAGAGCATATGTTATGTCAGCAATTTTCAAAACCAGAAAAAGCATTTCAGTTCTCTTTCTCTATATGTTTGTTATATCAGCTTTCATTTGAGTGCCAAAGAAACTAATTGTCTTTACTCCATTACATTTATCCCAGTTTGCTTTCCTTATAAAGAAAGGGGAGAAATACACACAGAGCTTATTGACCCAGAATTATCTAGCTTCTCAAAACTGGTATCACCTACTGGCTCAATTCTGTTCTGAAACAGATAGGCAATACTGGGGGACTGTTAAGACATGCATAAATGTCAAAGTAAATGGAATTATTTTGGAGACCAAAGACTCCATATAACAACTCATGACTGAAAAATGAAGGACAAAGAGAATATATTAAAACTGACACCAGATCCTGAAGCAAGTAACTAGCAGTTATGAGCAGCTTGTGATGAGAAAGTAACTGCCCAGGACGGGACCTTTTTTTTTTTTTTTCTTTCTTTCTTTTTTTCAGAAGTAAGACTCTGCATTTTCTGAAAATAACATTTCTAGCGATCAAAGGCCGATCAGTGCTCTTTATAGTTACAAGCATATTTGTGAAAGATGCCACAGAATTTTATCACACTGCTTGCTCTCAAACCACTGATCTTCAGTGTTTGTGAATTTATTATCTCCTCAGTCGGGCATATACTACAAAGTTTTTTGATGGTAAGTGCTACAATGAATAAAGTAATCCCTAAAAGCAGCAAGAAAAAGTTTGCCTTTACCCTATTGCTCTCTGCAACTCGTTGTGCAGCTTCTCTTGCCATGGCTTTTGCGACAGTATTTGAGACAGGTGTGCCTTGAGGTTGAGGGAGTATTCGGTTAGGTGATGGAGACCTCCTCCCCTGAAGAGGGCTGTGAAAGTTAGGGACAGGTGGCTCAAGTGTGTGCCCATGAACAGGGGATGCTGAACGAGTCTGCTCCCATGACTCATCCATTTTTAAATGTGGACCTAAATGTTCTTCTTTGGTTTCTGGGGCTCCGGCACTTGCAAATGGCTTAGTTTTGGGAGCAGTTCTGGGGAGAGGGGTTGGAGGCACCAGTAGGTCAGATGGAATGGCAGCAACAGTAGAGTCCACTGATTCCCCTTGTACAGAGAGTGTTCGAACAGTAACTTCTTTTGCTTCCAGATTTCTTAGTCTCATTAGTTCCACCAGTGTGTTCTCTGCTGTTGGAAAGATCACCTCCGCCACCTGGGTACATAAAACAAGCAACTTACTAGCATGAAGACATCTGTTTCCCTCCTCTCATCACTCCCCTCAATGACACTGAAATACAGCCTTCAAGGTCTTAACACGTAGTGAATTATTACCAATACAGAGTGAGCTTTGAGAGCTCACATTAGGCTCCACACCAATTAGCACCAGTTGTCTTTAATCCTTTCAACTCTTTTGTCCAAAAGGTGAAGTGTGTATAGAAAGGGAGCTAATGATCAAGTTAAGCACAAACAAAAGAACAAGTTCTGCTGAAACCCAGGAAAGCCCTGCACATATCCAAGTGCCATCACACATTCATTGCTGCCTTTACCTGTCAGTGGAAATTCACCTTATGTAGATGATACCTTGTCCTGGTTTCAGTTAGGACAGTTATTTTTCCTCCTAGTAGCTGGTAGGGTGCTATGTTTTGGATTAGGATGAGAAGAGTGCTGATAACATGCTGATGTTTTAATTGCTGTAGAGCAGTGCTTATACTAAGCCAGGGACTTCTCAGCTCCTTGCTCTGTCCTGCCAGTGGGCAGGCTGGGGGTGCAGCAAGAGCTGGGAGGGGACAGACCCAGGACAGCTGACCCAAACTGGCCAAAGGGGTATTCCATACCATCTGACGTCATGCTAAACAATATATAGGGGTGGCTAGCCGGGCTGGGGGGGCCGGCTACTCAGGGTTGGGCTGGGCATCGGTCAGCGGGTGGTGAGCAATTGCATTGTGCATCACTTGTTTGTACATATTATTATTATTATCATTATTATTTTCTATCTTAATAAACTGCCTTTATCTCAACTCACAGGCTTCACTTTCCCGTTTCTCTCCCCCATCCCAGAGAGGGAGGGGGGAGGGTGAGCGAACGGCTGTGTGGTGTTTAGCTGCCAGCCGGGTTAAACCACAACATACCTGTAACAATGGAAGGAGAACTCACCTGTTGACCTTTCACATAAACACCATAGCCTGTGACATTGGCACCATGGGAGGTCCCTGTTGCTGTCAGAGTTGGTGGTTTCCAGGACACCTGTATGGTTGCTGGAGTGGACCCGGCCCGGACAGTAACATCTTGAGGTGGAGCTGGGGGACCTAAACACAGGCAAGACTGGTCACCTTTGAGAATTAGATCAGAGTTTGTACATCAGCTGATAATACTTGCAGGTTGGAAACTACTGATCTCAAAGCACTTATTTTTTCAAGAAGACAAAATATTCTTACTGCAGTTACAGCGTAGAAACAGAAGCACACACTCAGCAGGTCATGGAGCTATAAACTGACCCTAAGCCTACAGACATTAACTAAGCTATATTTGCAAGACAGTCTGTACTTGCACATTGCTCAGGACCAATTTTTATCCCTGTAGGCCGCATAACTACTACTTTGAATGCAGAAGATTTGAACAGAAAAACATGGGGAGAAAAGTGCCCAGGTGTGGCTCTATTAATGAAAAACTTGCTGCAAGTGACAGCAAGTGACTTTTTGGAATGTATCTTTGCACTGAATGCACACGGCATACTCAGAAATCACTTTTAAATTCTGCCTCATGACCATCAGTGACTCC
This sequence comes from Oxyura jamaicensis, assembly GCF_011077185.1. Classification (NCBI taxonomy): domain Eukaryota; kingdom Metazoa; phylum Chordata; class Aves; order Anseriformes; family Anatidae; genus Oxyura; species Oxyura jamaicensis. The sequence continues at coordinate 13,521,430 of NC_048907.1, read as the reverse complement.
GAGCCAAGATTTGCAGGTCAGAAAGCACTTTGACACTAAGGAGCGCTGCGGACTGTGAGCCAGAACCATAACCTTTTCAATCAGCAGCATGTTGGTGTAACGGGCAACTGGACTCAGACTCCTCTGCACTGAAAAAAATAAATATGCCTGCTAAGGCATTTAAAGTACGTTAGGGTAATAGTGCACCAAGTACATCCTTAATTAAAAGGCATTATTAACCTACTATAAATAGCTCTACTTTAGACAGAAACCAAAGTAAAAACATCACAGAGATTATTAGTTCATGAATATTTCAGGCATCCTGTTCTGTTAATTTAACAGTCAAATGCTGAGAAGTGTTTCATGCTAAAACATTTCAGAAGCAGGTTTCAGCTGCAGCTCTCTCTGGGTAATACCTGGGAGCTGATAAACCTTAGTTGCTGTGAGTTTGCTTTTACCACTGAACTAAGCACCACCAATTTTTGTTAATTTACTGAGAGAGAAAGCTACAAATATTATAACTGTGTGCATTCATTGCTACCAAACAGGTTGTGATACAAGCGTTAATATCAAACAAGCCTCAGCTTCTAGATAAAACCATCAGTGCATTTCAGTAGTTTTTTGTCACTGAGTTTCATCCTTTACCATGGATCCAAATCTTTTTGCAAGGATTTGCATGTGAATACAATTCTGGTCATATTCAGGACACTACAGGCAGAGCACAATTTTTTTTTGCCTGCACCATTAGTTGCACCTACAGTGCATTTTTAACTAGCAAGGCCAAAGCACGTAAACTGATCTAATACTATCTAATACTATTCTTTCCCAAGACATAGATTTTGATTTAGGATTCAGTTTCATCTTCTCTATTTTATTGACAGCCAGCATGCTTGATACAGCAGAGTTCCTCAGTTTACAGGAAAGAACGCATCTGATCTAGTCCAGGACCTTGTCTCTGACATTCACGTGCTCCTACAGAAGAAGGCACCTTCCTCCCTTTTCTCCCTTTCTTGCCCTCTCACCAACCCCCCCGCCCCAAACCAATCTCCAGGGAGTCTCTACTTTTGTAGGCTGTAACAGAGATTGGTTTAATAAACTGTAATGCTTCTCAACAGAAGACAATTCATTGTTGCCTTATCATGCTTTAGCAACTAGAGGGTGATGCAGCATGTTAAGTAGTTGGCCTGAAAAAACCTCACTCAAAAGTCTTTTCCCAAATAACAAAGAAGAGATATTTAATAAATTTAAACCATCATCTAGGCAGTATCTCCCAGCTCCTGTAGAACACATACAAAGTTTAAAATGCCCTCCTATTAGCAAACACTACAATAGCACCACCACTTAACCCACTGAAATTATTTATAACAAAATAATAAATGCCTGAACTGTGGATATTTTTACTGAACCTATAAATCAACAGCATCAAAAGCAGTAGACATACAAGTTTAATTCCCTCTCTCAATTCAACTGTCTTGCATGTCTCCTTACATATAAGGAAATGTTATTGGAATTTCACTCGCCAGGAGTCATTTGTGTTTTACGGTCCCTGCTTCAGAGGCATACAGTGCTCTGAAAGTCTAACTATATACGGAGGATTCTAATAGTCCTTGATTAGATGAATCTATAAGAAGAGATGTTCAACATTTTCAGGTATTGCCATACATCCCCAAAATTATGACATTGCCCTTCAAATGTACTACATTATTTCAGCTCTAGTTTTCAATGCTCTTAAGAGCATTTTCAATGCTCTTCACTGTTCTTAAATACTGGGAAAAGACTCGTAACACTTACCAATATCTCTAAGGTAAAAGCAAATTGGGGGAAAAAAATCCCTGTCTTTCCAAAACACGACTAATTTGTTACCTTTAAAAATTCATATTATACTTCTGATCACAACCACACAACCAAAGGATATTTGAATCCCCTTAAATCACTGCATAATCCTCTGTGCTATCTGTAATGCTTTTCATTACAGAAGAGAGTTGGGTTGTCTCTGTAAAAAGTGCATTCAGAGACTCAAACAACATACAAATAATATTCTAGAAGTAATAACCTTTTCTTTCCAGCACTGTCCACATCAACAAAAATAATTACCAGAACTAGTATAACTAGACTAATTAAAAACAATTTGAGATTATTCTGATAAAACACATCATAGCATGTGATCTGTAATGAAGATAAGCACATCTTTCCCTAGTTTATCACTCCAGAATGTACGTAGGAACAAGGAAAAGAATAAAGCAGGAGAGGAATTAATTATAGATACCATAAAGCAATCTAGTAATCCCCAGTCTGCCCGTGAATGTGACAGGGATTACAGCATAAAGCTATAGGTTAGGTTAATTTACTTAGAATTTTTCAGAGAAACTGAACTGCAGAGTTTTAGGGTAGGAAGAAAAATATCAAACCTGCTGGCAATGTAGAAAATTCCACAAAGGCTTCCTTTTTTTCTCGTTGTTCTAGGGGAAGCTGCCAGGGCATCTGATGGGGCTTTGCCATGACCTTCACCTTGTAGGCCATATTGGGTTTCAAATTAAAAAAATGATACTTGTAGCTAGCAGCTTTGACAATGTCAAATTCTTCTTCATTAAGAAAGATGACATGGCTGTAATTACTATTTGTAGGGAGCCAGGACAGCTCAGCAGAAATCTGGGTTATGTTGTCCACTTTAAGATTAGAGGGGGCTACAATTACGTCCTTCCCAACTAACAAACTGCACTGCAGTTCATCCGAGTTACCCTTGTTTGTAATGCTCTGAACTGATATTCGGTATGTACAAGTAGAAATGTTAAGCTTTTCTATAAGGGCTTTTGTTCTGCTTCCCAAGGCTATGTTCATCCGTACTTCTTTGTCAACCAGAACATTATAGCTGCTAATGGTTCCCCATCCGGGTGGCACTACCGGTGGCTCCCAGCCCACAATGACACTTTTGGCTAGTTGTTTAATAAGGGTGATTTTTCTAGGATAAGGCACAATGTCTTCTCCAATTTCATCGATGTTCACATCCAGAGTCCCTGCGCCATTGCTGATTATGCTAGAGTCTATGTGACTTGGTGGACTTATCTCTAGGATATCTCCTTCTAAAGTAGAACCCGAATGGTTGATAAAATTCTGATCTTGTTCACTGCTTAATGTGCTTGATAAACGGGTCTCATTGTCTTGAACAAAATCCACAAAATTTGAAGGGACTAGTCCTCTCTGTCCATCTAGGAGTTCCCCTGGTGAGAGAGAATAATGTCATTAAAGTCCTTGAAGTCCTCCTGCATGTTAATGCCTTGCAATAAGTAGATAAGGAAGAAGATATAGATGAAAACTATACATAAATAGCATTCACAGTTAGAGAAAGGAAGGGTTCAGTGTAGGAAAAACAAAACAAAACACAGAACTCACAGTAAGCTTTCTTGTCACTTTAAATTTTATCTTGCAAGCAGGAAATGCTGACAATATAAAATATCTTATAATTAGCTATGCCTGCAAGGAGTGGCTTTGCCAGTGCAGAAACTCTGTTAATTAACACAATGACGGTAGTGGTAATTTTAGCAACTGATTTTGTAGTAGATGAAGGAAAGCACACGGAGTGTGTTTAACACTGATTTGAATCTGCATTGATTAGCATGAATTTACAGATTAAAAGAAAAAATAAATACCTTCATAAAAGCCATCTTCATCCATATCTCCATACACATAAAGGTACTTTCCTGCCGTAAGGGGGAGCTCTGCTTCTGGATTTTCATTTGGTCCATCGAAAGGGTTGTAACTGCAAAGAAGTACAGATGGAAAATATGCGTGTTCATTTACAACTACCACATACCTGGATGCTCATCAGAAGAAGGTGTACAGTTCTAAGGGTGCATTCAATGATAATTCGTCGGTTCAGTTTTTGATTACCTTCTGAAACATATTTTGAATGGAGTCTATGTGAGTTTGTTGTACTGCCTCTATGAACTGTGTTGCCAACAGACTGCCATGAGACCCAACGTATTCACTTAAACACTATACACTTAGAACCACATCCTTTTCCAGAGAATTTACTCACAAATTTTTCACTTAGATCTCTTTGAATAGTCTGGCCTAAATCTTTATTTTATTTATTTATTTATTTTAAATGATTTAAGGAGATCTCACTTGGGACATCTCTGTCCCCATCTTCTGTTTGTTTTATATGACAGTCTTTTACACAAGTTATTAAACTTCAACAGAGACAAATAAAATAGAGACAGAAACAGTAAGCTACAGCTAAAGCAAACTACCCATAGACAAAACTTGTTATAAGTGTTTAAATCCATATTAATCCTGAAGCATAAATACAGCTCATGAGTTAACTATAGATAATCATTCTTTGCTGTAAGGTGTTGTAGAAAACAGGGCTGGCCAGGAGACTGATATGTCATTTGGCACAAGCAGTGTATTAGTGCTTATGAGAGCATCCACATGTTATAATTATTCTAGTAATCTTGAAGAAATATTAGAATCTGTTTAAAATCAGTTTGAAATACAAAACTATAAGACAGCAGATTTGCTGATGACAATAGATGCAGTGATACAGGATGCAAATGCTCCCAAGGATAACTGCATTTTTTGAGAATTAAAGTGCGTGGAAATGGCAGTGTTTTGCAGCCTTGGCAAATAGGAAAGGGTCTGCTATCTATAGAAGTCTCAAACTTGGTTTACAGTGAAAATAATTGTGTTCTGTTTTTTGTAGTCTTATAGTATCAGAAGCAATCGAACATCAAATACTAAGGCATTCAGCTGACCAATTATGTATTACCTGCCAGCTTTGGGCTATATCCCCTGAAAAGCCTAGTTTGTCTAAATCTAACAGACAAACAACTTTGCCTCCTGCAAGGCACACTGCTCCCTCCCATATCACAGCCCAAAGGAAGCAGGGACATAGCTCTGTTAACCTACCTGCCAAAAGCAAAACAAAACCATGTTGAAAATTACAACTATGCATTATATGTGCAATGAGCTGGTTTTGTTACCTGTAACGGGCAATACAAAGATGGACTTTCCCAGAATATCTCTGCTTTGAGGTATTGGAATTCTGATCATTATCCATCTGTAGAGGAAAAAAAAAAAAAAAAAAAAGAGAAAGATTTCTAAAATATGCATGCACCATTTTTCTCAGACAATATAAATCTGAAAGAGAACATGAAACATTAAAAAAATGAAATTCTAATATGGAACACGATTAAGGCATTTTTGCATAATAGGTCTTAGACTATAATTGCAATTCAGATTCTAACATGGCATAGAAATTGAGCTATTTCTTGATATATTCTAAAGATTCAGATTATGTGTCTGAGTCTGGATGTTGATTTTCCTCAAAAGCTTGCAAAATCAACCTAAATGTGGACTGGTTCTTTGCCATTTGGTAAGTGAAGATGTCAGGCCCACTCACTTTCATGTTGCTGACTGAAGTTACTTAACCATACTAGCCTCTGACCATCTCACCCTCCTAACAAAGCTTTTAGTAAAGTCTTCATTAAAATACAACAAACTCAGTTACTCCAGAGTGACCTATCGTAGGTGGTATGTCTAGTGTTTCATGATACAGCTGTGTAATTACACAGCTCACCTAAAATGATACTCTACTATTTTAATTAGAAAACTGCTATAGCGCTGTGATACTAGTAGCTAAATACTTGAGACACATGATGATTTTTTGAGCTGTTGCAAGTGTCAGTTTCCACATACCTGGAAACAATGAATATCACATAAAATGTACCCCCCTTTAGAATCCAATCCAATCCAATCCGCAGCAGCAGCAACTGTTGAATTCCACACTTTCTGTTAACTGAAATCACCTTCCCTCAACCGGCTGGACAGTCACCTCCCTTGACCAGCTGGCCACTCCTCTGTTGATGCAGCCCAGGATGCAGTTGGCCTTCTGGGCTGCAAACATGCACTGCCAGCTCATGTCAAGCTTTTCATCCACATTTCCTTATGATTTTATTAACACACTCTCCTTTGGGTCTGAATACCTCTAAAAAAGAATGGAACTTAATTTCTGCGTGCTTGCATAATGTAAGTATGTATCACATAATTACACTCAAGACGGCACACAATGAACAATTCTGTAAAAGAGGGCTTGACATTCTCAGTGAGAGATAGCTCAAAAATAATAGAAAAAAAAATGAATTAAATTTGACATACACGTCTTCTGTTCCTTGCTGTTAGTTCTGCTTCCCGAAATCTCGTTGCTAAGCTGCTCTTTCTGGTTTGACTACTTTGGGCTGCTTTTTCTGTGGCCTCTACAAAAAGCAGTGAATGTTCCACATTTCATGGTGGTAAGGACACATAATATATTTATTTGTAGTAATAGTAATAGTAATACCCATTTGTAGTAATAGTAATACCCATGGAATTTCTACTGTACAAAAATCTAATATGTTGTTGAATATCCAAAACCATACTCAGTCTTGCGATCCATTTAAAAACATTTGGATTTTATCAATTTTCAGATGTTCAGTAGCAATGAACATAAAATAGTAGAGAATATGCACACAGTTTCAATTTGTTTACTTCTATAAAGATTGAGATGGGAGTCAGGACTGTAAGCTGAGGGGTACAAAGTAAAGCTAATTTCTTCATTTCTGTTTGCCCACACATAACAGGCATATAATATTTAATATAAAGTATTATACCTTTCTATAAAGCTTTCAGAATATGTCCTATACCTCCTTATATTTAAGTATCAACAACCAACTTTGTCACATTGTCTTTGTAAAGTTCTTAGGAGGTTCCCACTGGCTTTCTACAAGAATTCTACTAAAAAACAGAAAACCTTTTTAAGAAGGACCTCTCAAAAGTACAATTAAGTACAAGTTGAAAAGTTGGATGGTGTAAGAGCTTAGAGTAAATGCTCAAAATTAGTTTAGAAGAGTGTTTAGAAACTGCTTCTAGCAGGTGGTATGAGCCTAGTTCTGGTGAGAAAAGTAACACATCATGAAAACCAGACAAAGAACAAGTACTGCAGAATGAACCACTTCTCAAGCCTAAAGCATATTTGCCTTGACAGGACACTGGTCAGAATTGCTCTTCCAGTAACCAAGGCTGTATCAAAGTCACCCATTTTGGAAGATACAATAATAATAATAAACCTGCGTAACAGACATACACCAAAACAGACACAGACAGAAGTAGTGACTTGCACCTTTTAAGCACACAAGTAATGCAGAACTCTGAATGCATCATCAAAGGATGAGATTTTCATAGAAGCCTTTTCATAGAAGAGGGTCTCACACATGCATTTGTTGTACCACGTAACTAGTATATCAACTAAGACTTTGAAAATTTAATTGAAATTCCCACTGGTCACATTCACAATTTGTCTCAGACAATGAGAATATTCTTGTCTTTTTCGAAGTAGGTGGATGATCCTGCATCAGTCCCTGGAGAAGAGGTCCTGGCCTCATAACACACATTTCCAGTAACAAACTTCAAAAGACTCACGTCTGAATCAAATCTGCATCTTGGGGTACCAGATCTTGACTTGGACAGGAATGTAGGTTTGACAGACAATTGTTCTGGTTTGTCTCCAGATACTTGAAGAGGTCGTATAAATTCTGAAATCACACAACGGCTTCCAGAAGGACTTTCATGACCTGGCAGTGAAGAAAACACATAGAATAAATAATTGCTTTCAAGAGAAACATTTCCAAGTAATAACAAGAAGAGATCTATTTTCTCCTCCTTTTAGAAATCATTCTAGAAAAAGACTAGGGTAGGTAGAGTGAAGACAAGAAAAGTAGCTAAGCCTAATACTTCACAGCCTTTTGACAGATAACGTAAGTCAACAGTATGTAGTGGAACATCATGTAGATAGTGAGGCTATTTTAATTCAAAAAAATCAAAGTTAAAGTCTTCCATAATGCAAGGAATTCTACTTTTGTTCTGAGCACCTTGATATCTTTGGAAAAGTAATTTGCCATGATGTTGAACATGCACAGGAGTAGAAAGCTACTGTTAGAACCCCTCTATTTCTTTTGGTAACTTTCTCATATGCTGGAAAGCAAAATCAAGTTGTGCAATTATCTTCAAAGAAAGTACCTGACATGTAAGTCATTTGGTTGGCAGGATATTCATTTTGAAATGAAGGGAAGTATTTTGGCATGTTGCATGGGCAATAACTTCTGCAGCATCAGCAGAAGTTATAGCAAAGTCTAGGCCACTGCTGACACAATCAGATATCCAGGGTGTCTTCTCTCCTCTTCACTTTTTCTCATTAACATAACAAGTCTATGCTCTAATTTTTCAGACCATAGATACATGCAGGTTTGGTATTTCCCATCCAGTTCTGCCAGAAGTCTGGACAGCAAAGTTCTGCTACTGAATTGCAAACTTCCTAGACACATGTCACCTGGAATTAACACGGGAACTTCTTTATTACCCCAGGCTGGTAATGGGTGCATATTTTGTTCTTGGACCCTTTCTCACATATATAACCATAAAAGTCATCCCTGTTAAGAAACCTTTAGCCAATTTAGCTCCTCCTGTTTGCTTGCCATATCAGGCTGTCAGCGCCAAGCCTGCAAATAATTGCTCCAACTGTGATTATTCATTCAAAGGAAACTGCTGTTTGGTCTCATACCTCCTGGATTTTTCAGGTTTTGTTACTAAATTCGTTGCACTACATACAAAGTGTGGAGAGAGATTCTTAGAAAATCTAGCCCTTGCTTTGCTAGGATATTTTCTTCTTCAGCCAAGGCAAATCATTGATATGTCTGGGCTTGAACAACAGTATGAATATGGAGGAATGAGACCAATTAAGACTTTTAAAATTTGTTCTCTCACTGGAAACTAATTAAAAATGCATCTTTGCCTTTATATTTGCACTGTGGATAAAACTAACATTTTTAAAAAATACAACAAGTATCAGTTGATAAGAACATGCAGAAGCTTCTAGAAATGTCTCTTTTACCTCTAAATACTAGGAGAATTAAAAAGCCACATGCTTTTTTTTGTGTGTGTGAAGTCTTGTAAAATCCATATACCATCAAAATGGCCATGACTAGCAACAACCTGTGAAGGAAACCTGAACACCCTTCCAAGGAAAGAGGCAAAGAAGAACTCCAAACTTAATTTAAATGTCTCAGGCAGAATTGAAACTGGCCATAGCTGAAGTACAATTAGTCTCTCCATTTTATTTATGGGACTGCTGATTCATTATGGACTACCTAAATTATCTAGACAGGCCATTTAAATGCACCCCTTATCTGATGAATAATAAATCTTGAAGGTTTCTGTATTGGGTTGTGACATTATTATATGCTTAGAGTGAACTTTTTATGTTCTAATCTATTCTGGCTAGGTTTATTTCATTTCCTGATACATTCAAAAATCATCAATTAAGGCAAAGCAGCTGGTCATAAACTGATCTCATTTCCGTCATTTGCTTTGCTTTGAATGCTGTCCTTGTGTTTCCTCATGTGTTCTTTTTTCCTCACACATAATAAAAATAATTACGCTTCTGGTTTGAAGAACTTGCTTTAGCATTACCATCATTATTCTGAAATAGTTGATTTCAATAATTAGGCATCCTACCCACTTGCTTAAACATTATTTTATTGTTATCATTGCATTCATACTGAGAATGAATATTGTCCAAGGATTTCTGATGTTTATACTTCAGCGCTGCAGGCCCTGAATTCTAAGTAGTATAAAAATCAATAGGTTACGAAAAAAGGCTTTGAGAGCAAGGCCCTTAAATGACTTCAGTACAGACCTGGCTGTGTTCTCTGTGTTTCCAGTCCAGATTTTTTGCAGGATTTTTGTTTATTTTGTTTTGAAAGTTTTATTAAAAGCTGTTCCTGTTAGCAGTTATAGAATAAATACTACATAGTGTGTTAAGTTTGACTCAGGACCTCAGAATGTTCAGTTGATTTTTATTTGAGGACTGGGGACTAACTATTCAGATCAACTCCAGAGATAAAGACTGGACCTTCACAAGCTGCCTAAAGGACATTTCAATACTTAATTACCCTTCCTTTAAAAATATGTCTTGCTTTGAAAATCCTACCCTTAGGGACATGAAGAGCTAATCCTGTTGTTATTAAGGAAATTTCTGCTAAATTCTTACAGCCATCAGGTAATGTCTTGTGAATTCTCTATTTAATGCACTTTAATATCCACTTAGGTAAGATCTGTAGCTCCAGAAAAGCCTTTTAAGCTTATACATACACTAAAGTGGGTGAGACTGCAAACAGCTATAATTTTGTGTTTTAAAAAACTAAGCCATATAAAGTACAGAGTCACTGAAGCAAAATAAAAGAAGGATGTCACCTTGGTTTCTTCTGACTTGGTTTCACACTGAGTGTAGCACCCTTCACCAAAAATAACTGCTCATCTATAGTGATATGGAAAGGATTTGTGATTTCTAGGCCCTACACCTCGCAATTTTTCTAGAAGCTTAGAAAGATAAAATAAAATAAATAAATACAGACTATTTTGTTTGTCTACTTCCTCTTTATATTTATCCTAAAACAATTTCAGGGGAATTTGTAAGCTATGGAAATTATCTGATAACAGGAAACTACAAGTGTTTCTTTGTAGAACAAGTAGTAAAAAATATTCTATCATGGGTGATACTGAGCTAAGTATCACATGCTTGTGAGCACACTTCTCAGCCTTGATAAAAACATAGTTTTACACAATCTAACATAATTTACATGCAAGTTCCTTTTAGGTGTCCTCAGGTAACTTCTTGCCTTGAAACTTTTTATGAATAATGAATTGTTAACAAAGATGTGTGTTCTGAAGGAACAGTTGCCTGGCAACAGGCTATGATGACCTGGTGAAAATTCAGCACAGAGCCTGTCAAAACACACAATGAGCTGAGCATACTAGGTACTTTATGCATAAAAACACCAATACAGATTTTTTTTTTTTTAACTTTACATTCTCCATTTCTTTTAAAACTTATCAACAATGGTGTAACTTTTCTGTTTCTGAAACACCCAGCATTTAAGTGTTCAAATACCAATTTAAACATGGTTAAAATTTTAAACACATTTGCACAGTTTAGTAAACAACTACAAGTATTATTCCTCCTCAGGTGTGTTAAAATAAAACATCCCATGAAACTCCTTTTCAACCAAAACCACTTTGTGGCAGAATTTGTGTTTATACGGACAGTGTTTGCTTCTGTCAAAAATTTATTTTATATTTTAATTTCAGATTTTTATGGAGAAGTCTGCACTTCCTGCTGAAAAAAATGCAACTAAACCAAAAACATTTTCATGTTTGTTAAAATATTCCATTTAGTTTTCCCATTTTCTGCCCAGCTCTGTCTACAAGTTCTTTTAATGTAATGGGTAATGCAGTGTGTTTTTTCTTTCCCTGTGAATTGTTACTTCAATGAGATAGCAGACCAACTCCTGCCCCTGAAACTAGAAAGATTTTCCAACAAAGCCTTTATATACTGACAGTCTTTCCACTTCCAACAGAAGTAGATATTTACATAAGGAATACAGCTTTTTAGCATTGAACAGGTTTCTTACTGCTACACCTAACGATGAGTAGAGAGAATTCTGCTCCCAGTAGTACCTGAATAAATCCAGAACAATCTCAGTGAAGGTCTAAGAAATACTCTGAAATTTAAATAAGTCTCAAAACAGGATCAGGACCAAATTCTGTCTTCCATTTATATAATCAAACTCTATTTACATCACTGAATTGCTTTTTAAAACCTACAGGACAGATCAGACACCAGATGATCTTAGAGGTCTTTTCCAGCCTAAGTGGTTCTATGATTCTATGAAACAGAATGCACATTCTTACCTTTGCCTATAGAAGTGGCTATTCCATTCATTAACTGGGATAGAGATTTACTGGGAGAACCAGGAATATCTGAGGATGCTACCGTGTTACTGCTCAGGAGATCAATCTTCCCTGCTTGCTGCCGAAACTTCTCCAGCTCTCTGGACAGGAGGTTAAATTGTTCACTTTGTGTCCGGCATTTTTCTTCTAGCTCTCGGACCTTGGCCTGCACAAGCAAGACATAACCCAAACATTTGACTGAGATCAAGTTATGACAGGATTTGATTTTCCAAAAGTACCAGGAAGCCAGGATAGGCAAACTATTTGGGATAAAAGCACCCATTATTTTTTGTTGCCCCCAGTTTTTGTACCCCTAAGTTCTTGCTCATATTTAGAACAAAACCTTTTAGTAACTCTTCAGTATTAAGGTAAGTATTCTTCTCATCCCTAATTCACAAAGTGGAAATTCCTCATCATATTTTTTGGCAGTTCTAAGAACATCACTGCCAAGAACACCTGCAAACAGAATGTATGGCTTTGTGACACATATCTGAACATCACTTTTGTACACTTTTCCAATGTTTTCTAAAACCCAGGTATTTTTCTGAGGTTTGCCCATCCTCCACTATTAAGTTGAAGAATTATGAATTGCTAGATAAACAATATATTAGAAACCAACAAGAACAGCAAAAAAACAGTGGATCATGCAGAATGTGGGACTAGCTACTGGCTGAATTCCCTTTCAAAAATAATGCTCCTCACTGTATGTGCCAAACCACACAGAAGTAATTCAGACACCAGCCAAGAGAAGATTGTTTGCAAGCTTGGGAGAAGTATAAAAATATCGCTGTGGGGAAACATTTCTGTTATAATTTTGAGGCATCAAGAAGTAACAAAACAGAACTTAAAAGATAAGCTTCTGTGATGACTTGCAAAATTTGCCTACATACTGTTTAAGAAATGAAAAAAATGGATGGTGTAACTGAAAGGAAAGATTCCCTGGATGAAAAGAATTACAAATGGCACTGGAATTCAGGATTTCTTCTACAGTTTTAACTCAAAGTAAATTTAAGAGCGGCAAAGACAGTGAAACATTAAAATACCTTTCATTTTATCCAAATCTGCACATTTAGTGTACCAGCTAAATTAAGAATATATTAATTATTTTAATAAAACACATTTAAATTTCAATCTTCATCTATAAACAGCCTGAATATCTACTTGCATACACTATAAGGTGTTCTTGATGAGTACAAACAGAAATCAAGATTGCCCAGAAGGCTGGGAAAGAGTACATTAACACCTGTTGAGAAGACTGAAGAATTAGCAAAACTCCTGAGAAATTCACTTGTGTGGTCTGATTTTCACACAAGGGAAAGCAGTTGGTCTGTACTCCGGAAATGTGTCAGAGAGACTGCTGTTTGTGGCTGAGGGAGCACTCATGGCTCACATGCTGTGACCCAAACACTGCAAGCAGAAGCAGCTCAGAGGCAGTAATAGGGTCCTTACTTGGAAAGCTCATGTGTTAGATCCTACTCTGATGCTTCTTGATGAAAAAACATCACTTTCCTTCATTAAAACCCCCTTTATAATATATGCCTATTTAAACAGCTGTGCTAACAAAGGAGGGCTGGATATCAATTAGGTTCATTCAGCTGTGCTAAGGTTTCTTTTTCTTGATAGAGAAAATTTTTTTCAGTTCCTATGAGGAGGAAAACTGCACGTAATACATATGAAGAAAACTACCCATATTACATAACACCAATCGAAGGATCTTAGCACAACTAAAGATAAACAAAACACTCCTTATAGTCCCCAGAAGAACATACGAATCCAAATTTCCTCACTAATGATTGTGCTATTGCTTGTTCCTTTTTTGGAATAAATACATTTTTAAAGCTACAGTGAAGGATGTAATTGAGGATGTAATTTCTTTGTATTTAAAAAAACACAAATTAATTTAGTTCTGCTAAGGATGTCTCAGTGTATCTGACTGATTATGAAATGGAATATAATAACATAGAGAGGAATTGTGGGGACTTTTACGCAAATATTAAATGCTTTTGATTTTATCTTTTATCTTTTCACTGTGGTTTTCAGCAACTGAAATGTGAGCCCTTTGCTACTTGTCACTTTGTCGCACAAATATACATGTATCTATATACAATTTAAAAATGTATCTATGTACAATTTAAAAAGAATGTTAAATAGACAAAGCAATAAAATGCTTTGGGTTTTTAGATCCCCCTCTTTCCAACAGAAGGTTTTAGGACAAGTTATTCAGCTCTCTAAAAATACATATTGACCTTTCTGCATGAAGTGATGGAAACTCTAGCATAAGATATAAAGACATCAAAAAGATATAAAGAAAATAAAGACATCACGATTCAGACCCCAACAAGATGCTAAGACTGCCTTAAAAACATATTTTTGAAATAAATAAATAAATAAATACATTATTTAAGAACTTATTTGCATTTCAGTATGAGCCTTCTTTGACATTTTATCATCTAGAATCTTTATCTAGAGCTGTCCTCTCAGGGTAGTACGAAGCCTGAAAGAAAAATGCCTTTACTGCTTTTTTTAAATCAAGATTGTGAGGTAGAAGTGAGCACAAAGCTGGTGCTATATAAAAGAAAAAATGCTGTAAGATCCACAATAGTACAGAAGTAACAGGAGGCATCCCTGTATCTTTCTTTGTTTCCTGATTCCAGAGAGGTGCTTGGTTCATTGCTAATTAGCCAGACTCCCCGATAGAAAATCAATGTGCTCATACATCTGTAACTGCACAATGAAAGGAAGCATATGCTTACACTCTCAGAAGCACTGAATTTTTATTCTGTATCATGGCACTGCCCAGATAGTCTCAATAACAATAGTGCAAAAGTGTCAACTCTACCAGATCTCCCTACTACTGAACTTACCTACAGCAGTCCTTGTATGACAAGACATCCTCACTGCAGACCATACTGAATGTACTTCACTCAGGACTGAGTTATGAGAACTTAAGTTTCTCATAAAATACGCAGTGCTAAACAGCTTCTTAAACATAAAATCAAGCAGACTTAATCTATGACAAGACAGATACTGTTCACACAAGACAGATAAGATGATGAGCAGCTTTCCAGGTGGACAGCTTGAATTCAGACTAGTAGTTTATTTCATAGTGTAACTGTTTATGTAGCAGCAATGGCTTTCAGTAGGTGTCTCAATAAATCAAGCCAAGGTGAAAATATGGCATAAAACTGTCTTTGTATAAACAATGGAATGATCTGAATTCAGATAAAATCCACACAGTCTGAAAGCTACAGTCTTGAATAAACTATCAAACCATTCTTAGTGGGCATGCTCGTAAGAAGTTCACTTTCAGAAACAGTATTTGTTTCTTCATTAAATCATGCCATATTTGAAGATTAATCTCTTGTATATAAAAAAAAATATATCTGTTTTCAGTGATTTGGCATCAGGCCAATCAATACCAAGCATGCTTGCATAACAATGGTTTTAGCACACATGCCATGCAAGGTTAGGCAGGACTATCATACTTATTTTAAAGGTAAGTGCAGGATTCAGGACAGGGAATGGAGAATAATGCCCTAAAATACCTGCATGCTGTCCAGGGTGTTCTGGATGAATTGCAAAGCAATAAATTCCAAACAAGACACAGTAAACAAAGAGATGTGAAATAAACAAAGAAATAAAAACAGTTTTGAACACTTTTTTTTTTTTTTTTAACATTTCAAAGCAAAATACATTGGAACAGTTAACAGGTGTAAAAACATGCATTAACACAAACCACACTATAGAAGGTTTGAGAAATCAATACCACTGCTGATCTTGAATTGCAAAAAGCAGATTAAATAAACCAAATGCTAAGAATTAATGGGCCTAAGGCAACAAAAAACAAAAGCTTAAGAAACCTTGATGGAGTTATGAAAATCAGAGTTTGCAAACAAATCAGCTAAATAGGGATTTTGTTTAGCTTAAGGGGGTTAAATAATCCCCTGCTTTGTTTCTACTCGTGTTTTCCTGCATCATATACTTTCCACCAGACACTAAATTATTATCTTATATTCTTAAAGGCAAAACAAATTTAATATATATGTTAATAATGAAAGCATATGTGTAAACCCTTTCCATAGGAATATTAACTTTAAATAACAGATTACTAAGTGAAAAAACAGATTTCTAAGTGAAATACAGATAAACACATTTGCTATAATCAATCTATATTCTTGTATGTTCTTCAGATATGTAAGTTATGTTAAGAATAAGCATTTAACACCTTTTCCTCTGGCAGAAAATCTCGTTTGGTAGTTATCATTGAAATTTTGTTATGCATGAAAAAAGTGAAGAACAAAAATGAACAAAAGGAGGTCTGGATACAGTTAGCATGCTACTTTCTTGTGTGCCTATATTTCCTGACACTTTACCTTATCGGTGTGCATCAAAACATATGATTGTAACAGAACAAAGAATCTGTTGAGCCTAGTTTTGGAAATCTGGAAAGGAACTGTTTGCTGTAGGAATATTTTTTACAGGAGTTTTTAAGTTCTGCTGTATGTTATTGTCATTTGTACTATCTTATACAACATCGTGGTCATCCTGCATTTCTATATAGCAGACTGGGAAGGAAATAAAAGATTTTGTAAGCACCAGGAAGACACTTAAGTATTTTAATTTATTGGAATTCTCATCTGATTTTTTGTGTTTGCATACATAATTTAACCATACCTGTGTGTATTCCCTATAGAATTTCCATTACTGTAAGAGTCACAATTAAAAAACTGCAAAAATTTCATTCTAGTTGAAGACATAGAGGTTTTGCAAACCTTGCCCTTTTCCAACTAAAGCTGGCAGCAAGGCTCGTGCTTTTTGAATGGGATTAAGCATTACTCCTATTCTTCATGTGATTTCTATGCAAGAAACAATCAGATCTGTGTCCTTAGGCACTGAAGACTAAAATACCAGATTTTTCATTAGGATGAATTTCCAGGAAATGCACCATACCAAAGGCACAATTGCTATGAGCAATTAATGAAAATAATAAGATTTTTTGTTTTGATTTATTAATGAAAATAATAAGATTTTTTGATGTGTCTTTCTGGATGATGTTGCCTTAGTCAATATATGCAGGTATTTAATGTCTTAAAAATTAGTAAAACCAATCACCCAAATCATCTCTAAAAATTAATTTATTTCACAGTGTTTACTAAATTCAGTGTTCACTGGAAAATTCTAAAAACAAATTGCACCATTACTGGGAAATGCTAAGAAAGGCCATGCTGGTATTATACAGCAATAGGAGTAGAGTCAATGAATATGAGCAGCATCCTGAGAAAATTCAGACAGGATGCAAGAGTAATATTCTTCATATTGAAGGTACTGAAAGACCAAAAGAGGTTGCCTGTGGAGGCCGTCAAATCTCCATTCCCACAGATATTTAAAAATGGTCTGGGCAAACCACTGAGCAGACTATAACAACTTTGAAGAGGGCCTTTTTATACATCTGATATACATATTTTTTATACATCTGGTAATAGTTCACAAAAAATTGTACCAAAATTTCCATCTTACACAAACAGAAACTGAGGGACACACATATGACTTCCAACAACCCAATTTAATGCTCTCATGGCTGAATTGTCTTTATAGGATTGAATCTTTTGGAAGTAATAATACTGTTACGTCATTGCATTCAGAACAGAACCTCCACAACCAGAGGTAACAAAAAGGCTATCTTCTTACCTCTAGCAACTGAACTGCTCCTTCATGTTCCTTCTTAGCTTCAACCTGAGCCTTGTTTTCATACATTGAAAATAAATAAATAAAATAAATAATAATAATAATAAAAAAAAAAGAACAGAAAAATTAATTAGACTATATAGAGAATATTCTAACCACATAATGTAGCATGCTGTATACTCAAATTCAAAACCATTTACAGTCTTGGAGTGCTGACTTGGGCAATACACTACAGCACTTTGGTTTCAAGCCATTGAAATACCTGCGTATTTTTAGGAGACAGAATCTCAGTGAAGCTTAGTAGCATTAATATTTAGTTGGACCAAGACAAGCATGCTCAACAAACTGCAAGAACACATCATACGAATCTCTGAAACCCTCTAAAATAAAACCAAAAAATGAGCTATTGCTGTCAATTCTATGTTGCAGGAGATTCAGAGAGTAGAAACTTACCATACTGGTTAGGAAAAAGCAACAGAAAAATAAAACTTATTCTTTACATGCAGCAACAGCAATAGCTCACAAAACACTTCAAGACAACCACAAGAAAGGTTGTCTGTAAATGGGAGTACAACATTTCGAGTTCAATCAACCAAGCCAAAGAAGAAAAGAAGAAGTAAATGAGAGCAGGAAGGTGTTATTATATGTAGATCAGAAAGTAAGTAATCAAATTTGGCCAGGAGAAGTCTAAGCCTTAACCCTCCCAACCCCCCCGCCCCCCCCACCCCCCAAAAAACAAAAAAAAACCTACTAGCACTCAGTAACTTTTGACGAGCAAAATTTTTTTTACTAGCCATTGCATTATGCTGATGGCAATGCAATGCACAAACTCTGCCCTTTGGCTTCTTTTTACTGTATCTCAAAGATGATATCCTGCTCATGCCTCATGAGAGAAATGTCTTCAAACTGTTTAGCAGAGGGCAGTGCCCACAAACATTCTAGTTTAGTGGGCCAGATACTGCAATGAAGGACATTTTTCCACACGTATTAGGGCTACCATACTCAGTTATTGTTTTGAATGGAAGCTGGGTCAGTCCATAAAGTCACAACCCAAAACACATATTTAAACTATTCTTCACTGTCATGCATGGTAATAAAGCCTACTCTAGCCCTGCAAGCACAGTCATATTTCTTCCTGTACTACAGTAATGAGTCTTATTACTAGTATGTGATAAAATATTGGCTCCAGAAGCATTAGCAAAAATATGACGGCAGGTAATAGAAAGCCTTGTGCTATCCATCATTACAAGTTTAATAAAATCAGAATATGAGTTCTCGATAAATGATTAGGAAAGCTTTGTCAATAGCTATCTCTCTTTTTCATCATTCTGTCTTATATTAAGGCTTTCTTGAAGAAAAAGACCATCTGACTCCCTGTCAGCACAAAAACTGGATGAACAATATTATGTTCTTCCTTTTAGGTTGATAGTCTGAACAGTCTGCACATACATTAAAAACAGAGTGAATTTTTATTTATAATATCAAACCATGACAGGAAATGCATTGAACTGTACTAGTAACGTGTGTTGTTTTAACATCTACATTTCTGTAATTCATCAGCAACAGTAACAAGATATGTGGTGATATGTCAAAATATCATCCTGCTAATGCCTGCAGTTACAGCTTTCATTTCACAATACTTTTTCATGTAATTAGATAATTAAAAAAAAAAAATAACACATTTACTAGGCACATTGGGAGGTCAGCTCTGGATGAAATGTGAGCCAGCAATCCCTGTTAATTATGGAAGCAAAGTATTACAGTTATTTAGGTATGTGATTTATTTAAATGACTTTTCTGAAAATATATACAGCATTGTAATGTTGAAAGGAAATATAATGGATACCAGCAATCTAGAGGCAAAAGCAGGACAAACTAGTCTTGGTGCTCATCTCCACAACCACACCTAGAAAACCACAAGTAACTACAAGTAATAAACTAGCTTGGCTATCTGTCTACAAGGTAGAATAGACTGCAATACAGACACCTAAGTGATCTTATATTCCATGCTACTTCAGACCCACTGAACAAGAATTTTATCATAATCACAGGCTATAGATGCCAACCCAGTTACATTCAACAAAATACCAAATATAATACAATCTTGTTTGTGCTTTTAAAAGTCTATTTATCATGCTAAAGTTTAGTGAAAAAAAAATGATTGGAGGAACAGTATGAGGGAGCTTTAACTTTTGCTGCCAATCTATAACAACAACAACAAGAAAAACATAATTCAGATTTAGTAGAATAATGTAACAAAAAAATAGCAAGAAGAAAAATGTACCTCTCCTTGGTTTCTTTGCTTTGACAAGAGATTTAAGTTCAACATTCATATGGAAGTTCAAATGATGGCAGCTGAATATAACTAGAAATGGTATTTTTAAATATGCCTAAAAAGATTAATTGTGAAAGACTAAAAGATTTTTATCTGGAAGATTTCATTAGGTCAAGTGGAACATTCTGTTTCAAACAAAACTACATATTTATACTTTTTTTTTTTTTGTTATTATTCTGCTGAGAAAGTCTGTCCATGTCAATTCTCAAACTATCATTGGCATTATTATTTCTGTGATTTGATCTACTCAAGCAGTTGGAAACATCAACATTAGTATTTAGACAAATGCAACTTTAAGTCACTTTGGCAAAATTGAAACGCAGTGCCATTTTTTTATATATTATAATGAAAACTGAGAAGTTGCACTGTGATAAAAAATGTCTTGGAAGTGATTTGCAAATTAGAGAACAAGCTTGGCAATGAGGTACTTAACAGTTTAGTTATGAAACAGATCGACTGCAACATGTAATGACCTTGACAAGGAGTTACTTTAATTTTTTGTAGTATAGTAGTGACTTCCATTGACTGGAAGCCAAAGAAATCCTAATAAAACATTAATGTGTCAGTGGGAATGACTAACTGTTCCAGGTAATCAAACTGACATGGGAATGTTCGATTTGTTTAATTCTCTGTATTTTGATTAACATGAAATTAAGACTGGATTCATTTCTACCATTTAAGGAAACCAAAAATATTCTTAAGCCAAATAAAAAGGGAAGGATGAAATGAAGATAGGTTGGAATTGGGGAGGGGGAGGGGGGAAGGGAGTGGGGGTTATGAACCAGTTTGGTAGCTGTGGATTAAGTTCCTTTAAATCAAGATATTTTTGTGACCTGTGCTCTGTAATTTGTCACTGTCATTTGCTGTTACACTTTACTTTCCCTTTTGCCGCTTACCTTCTGCAGGAGTTCAATTTCCTGCTGTTTGGCATTGAGAACTGCCAAGGCTTGCTCATGCTCCAACTCCAGCTGTTGCCGCCGTTCAGCAGCCTCTCGCATATGCTGTTTTAAAGAAAAGAAAACAAAACTTTTGAAAGGGACTTCAGCATACTCTCCCTGTAGCCAAACACACTGCCATTCCCAGACATGCAGATGCTCATCTCAGTGTAAACTCTGGTATCACGGACAGACAAGGGGGAATCTGAACAGGGTTTTAATTTGACCAGTCCTTAATAGGCATATTGCCAATGCTAATCTCAGGTATTTTGACAGCAGTCTCTTTCAGGAGATATGACTGTCATTACCAGCAGTATGGCCTCTGTGATGCACAAGTGAGCAGAACCCATTTTAGCCATCAGATCCATGCTTATATATGGCATTGTGCTGAACAATTAAGCTTGGAAAAAATTAGTTTGACAGTTCCCTAAAGGCCTCTTTATCTAGGATATGGTTTGTGATTTGCCTTCCAAATGATGACCCAAAAGAAATAGTTTACCTTTGCTAACCTCTGATCATTAATTACAGTAATTTACAGAGAGCGAAACTAAAACTGTTAAATTTGGAGAAAAAGTCACTAGACAGTACCTTAAAAAGTTTGAATAACAGTTACTACTAATGGCTCAAAGCAATGAGACACCGTTCTTAGGAAAAGCACAAGCTGAACAATGTCAAGATACCCTTTGTAGATAGAAATCTTTTTCATTACAGGTTATATTATTCTCTCAATGGCATTATAACTTTCCAACACCCTGTTTAATAAATGGGAGTTAAGAAAGATCTCTATAGATTCTGATCTCTTCTCTGGCGAAATGGGTATTACAGATTTTTATTTTCAAAAATTATATTATTTCTCTAACACTCCCAGAGCAGAGATACAATGCCTTATCTGCAGCACCATGAGTTATTACACAGAAACCTATTAGAAATCGGCACTTGGAAACAGAAATATAAGGCTGCAATAGACAAGAACGGGCCAAAATATTTCTTATTGTACAAGAGAAAATTGTATCCCTCATATTGCTATCCTTTAATGAGCTGTAAGTCTCTGCTACACGTTACTAATAACAAAGGACAGCACAGTGAGGCTGACTTCTCTCAATCTAGATGTTTGCACAGAATTGTCTCCAGTACTCCACTTGGGCTCTGCCTGAGGTTTATTTATCTTTATGTGATATGTTGCTTAAATAACAACAAAAAATGTTTTTCCAATTAACCAGTTTTGACTCTCAACTATGGCTTGTCTTCTAGGACTTTTTGCAAGGATTCAGTACTTTGGCTGTAGACACTTCTGAACTGTGCATATTATACAAAGGGTAAATGGATTTATTTCTAGGTAATATCTATTTTGAGTATTTAATAATGACCAAAAATGATGGTTCCAATTCTCATCTCATCTGAATGAGCATAACCTGTTTTTCTAATGAGCACTACTCATCATTTAAATTGGCACGAAGCTACATTTACCGAGCTCAGCAGCTTCCATTAAGTCTCATGTAAAACTTGATACTGATGGAGCATCATTTCTTATATTCAAGAAACAGTGAGGCAGTCAAGTAATTTTCAGACTGCAAGTCTATAGAAGTTTTAATTATCAAAAAAATAAAAAAATAAAAAAGAGGTCTAACTTCACTGTCTCAAGATTTAATAACAGATTTGGTACAGCATAGTTTGATACTTTAAAATTCTTACTACTTTTACAAAAATTACTACAGAACATTTATAATCCTTTGCAGAGATCAATGAATAATAGAGAGCATACAGTGAATCTATAAATGTAATGAAGAAACAGATTGTGAATCATGATCTGTGACTCTCCCCTACTTTTAATTGCTCTATTTCCCAAAATATGTATGTAATGATCTGCAGTTCACAGATTTTAAAGCCATTTCATCATCTATGCTAACCTAAAAGTCTCTCTCAGTGTTTCAGTACTGTTGTGATCTACTTAATATTTAAAGGAGCAAGGATCTCTTCACCCCAGCATCTGTCCCTTCCTTGGCACAGCAATTAAATCTCCCTGAAACCAGAATCCATTCCTCCCCTCCCTCTCTGCTCACAAATTGGTTTTGTCTGCAGATCTGTTTTGCACTTCCTATCCACACATCAACTTCTGTCATTTCCTCTTCCAAGTCTGAGTGGAATAGGTTACGGGAATGGAAGAGGACTGCAGTGATCAGTAGAATATCAAGGGAGGAAGATCAGAGCTGCTGAATTCTTTCTGCTTCTTCCTTCAGGACTGACTTCCATGATGATAACATTGCCACCAGCTTGTGTATGTAGTGGGAATACATTTGTCCATGCTATGGACATCCTTAATGTGAGGCAGGTTAGAACTTCCTAAGCACATAAATTTGCACTTCCCTTTTTGCTTCCTTTCTACAGGTCCTAATAATGTTATTCTAACATCAGAAAGCAAATCCACATCTAGAGAAGCATAGAAAATCACAGTAAGGACTTCATATTAAAATTAAAAAAGGGTGAATAATCCTCTATCCTCCAAAGTAAGTGTGAGGAAGGAACCTTTTAAGTGTATCTTTCAGATCCAAGGCAGGAATCCTACTATGCAGCAGAGAATGAACTGATGATACCATGGATATCTTACTTTTCATTTAAACTGTTGAGCTAGACAGTTGTTTGGTATAAATGTCTCTGAAATGGCTTCTAAGACCCCCGATATTTTTTTTTTTCAATTAAAAAACAATAATTGTTTTTCCAGTTTCCTCATGGGCAGCAGGGGGATGTGACAATGAAAAGCCCATCTTAGCTCCAGCACTCTCACTCCTCACGCTGTACTGCCTATAGCTGCAAACAAAACAAAGAAACCCATTACATCCTATAGCAGAGATTTTTACACTTGTGCAACCAACCAACGTTAAAACAAGCTCAAAAGACTTTGAAGTACTAGAGTCTTGTAATGAGACAGAATTCATACACGATGCTGTATGGGGAGCAAATTTAATTCTCACCCAAGTACACTGCTCAAAGGACTTGTCATCTGTGCTTGCAGATGGGTGCGCACCATTACAGTGGCATGAATGGAAGAAGCTGGCTGAACACATCAGAAAATGTGTTCTGTGTAAGAGGCATTGTGAAGATTCTCAGAAATTAGCTAATTCAGCAGTTCTTAATCTTCTCTTTTCAGCTTTGTCCATACCTCATGAGATAACAGAAAGTTTAACTATTTCTCTTTTGACAGGGAAACTAGGCTAAGTATTTCTCAAAATTTACCGGTGGTTGGAAAGCTGCAAACCATTTGTCAAAACACTAATTTCCTGAGCGTATGAGGGCACACATGAAATAAACTGCATCTGTTTGGGCATGCTTTAGTGCTAAAGATGAGATTTAGGATTTCAAGTCTGTTCAAGGTACTCTACCAGATCAGAAGGAGTGTACACAGGGGAGAGAACTCCACCATGCCACTCGGTATAGAAATTCAAAGTAAAAAGTTATCTCTCATCCAAACAATTAGGATGCAGGAAAACTAAACAAAATAAAACCAATCCCCTGCAATACAACAACAAAAGTAAAACAAACAAAACAAAACAAAACAAACAAACAAACAACAACAACCAAAACACTAAAAACTAGTACTATTTAACATGAAAATGCAGGGTATGCACTGGACAATAGTGCATTGATAAGATTTACAGGATGCTTTCCCCATGTGTTAGACGTTTCTATTTCAGTACAAATGAAGGACATTCAATCAAATAACTAGGTTCAGCTCTTCTACAGAAGAAATTTGGAGGGATCACTAAGACAGATGCCAGCAGATGTCCTAGCTAAAAAATGCACAGAATCAAACTTTTCTGGTCATGAAGAAAAGTGTACTTTTTCAGCTATCATGCTGGAATTCCATGATTGTTAGACGGAGAGCCCAACCAAGGCATATCTGTTGAAAAAGCTTCTAGGATTGGTCCTGGCCTGTGTTGGTACTAGTACGCAGCTCATAGTAAAATAGGAAATCAGTGAAAAGGCGTGTATAACTTTAAGTTTTGTATTCCCCAGAAGAAAAGGAAGGAAACAACAGAAAAATAAATTACCTTCCAGTGCTAGAGAAAAACTTCCTGCTTGTTCCTGGGGAAAGTCATATTAGTCTAAACAGACAGCAGTGTATCACTCTCCTACTCAGTTATGCAGTTTAATTTTTCTTTACCACTACATCTATATTTTATCTGCACATAATAATAAATTTATTCCACTGTGATAACTCTTCAAAGGTAAATAGTATATTGATAAGCCACACTGCACAATACACCTAAAAGTTAACCCTCCTTAGCATTACCTGGGATGTGATTTCAGTAGCTCAGATTTTCTAGAAGCACCTGGAATAAGTTGGTTTATGCAGCAGTCAGCTCATTTTTGATAACCCTTTGGAGGCTCAGAAAGAGGGAGGTAGCTACCCGTTATTTCCATGTGTAGTGTACCTTCACCTCACCTCTAGAGCAATATCAAATAAAGAATAAAGCCTGAGAGAGAGTTTCAACCATGTATTTACCAGTGCAACAGGCCAAAAATAAAATCCCTCCTTCTCAAAATTCAGACAGCCAGCTATTTTCATCAGTACAATCATCTCCAAAAGCCACATCTATTCTAATGCAGCCAACAGCAAAACTATTTTTCCTCTTTTAGAAGGAGCCTGTTGGGAGTCTAAAGTCATTAACAAATCATATTTTAAATAAGTGACTGTACTCGTGCAGGCACTGGCTGAAGCCAGTTAGTATTGTTACACGTTCTGCCAAGAAAAGTCTTGCTTGAAATTTAAGATCTCAGACCACTAATTTTTATTTCCAAATCCCCCCCAGTTTCAGGGTATCTATTCCTCCTTTAGTTGCTGCTTCAGTGGTTTGGAAAAGGAAAACTTGGCATTTGAGAAGATGAAAAATAAGCAGCTCTTTGACAGCCTGTCAAGAAAGGTTCAGCACTGGATCAATGCTCCACTCTAAACAGACAAACATATCGTGCATTTTTCTGAATGGTCTGAAGTGCAGAGAGGAGTTTACAAGCATTTTCTCTCTCAAAAATTCTTGCTGTAGTCTCCACCAGTGCAATTCTTTTATTGATAAAATAGTGTAACTCCATGACATTGTTATCAATATTGATATCTATCTTTACTAATCTTAGTTGCTTAACCCTCATCCAAGCATGCCTTGGTGGCAACTCTCACCATCACAACTTCCGTATGTGCTACAACTAAATAAACTTGGAAACAGTTTTCTATTTAAACCAGTGTTATTAACATGTCATATGCTTACTTCCACTAGTTCCCTCTACCCATTCTCATTGGACACCAGCTCGTAGTTTGTAAGGGTCCTTTCAGAGTCTTCTCCATTACTCTTGATCCATCTGTAAGGTTTGGCTTATAAAGTTTCACCTACATCTTTATTTTACCAATAACACTTGGGGAATTTGGTTGTTTCCTAGCAGAGCGCTTTTTCCTTTGCACCACTAGAACTTTTGTGCACTTTGTTTCAAAATATACAAGTAATTGCCCCCTTACATTAGCTGATAAGTGATCATCTCTTGGTTGATTCAATTTTGCCAGTGAATTTTACCCTTACTCTATCCCATCATCTCATCTTTATTAGATTCACCTGGTGAATTATGCTATTTCATGGAATCAGTTTGTTCTATGGCATTATGTACAATATACAACCAGGCAAAGGGGACAGCATCTTCAACTACACGGTAAAACCTCTACTGAATAATAAATACACTTGTGATTCAAAATACATTGCTGATTTTTTCCAAGTTGTAAAGGAGGCACCAAATTGATGATGTGCAAGCAACTGAATATCTAGGAAAACAAGAGTGGCTAGACACCAACACGCTCAGCTTCTCTAGAAGCATGTTAAAAGACAGGTGGGATGTACCAGGTGTACCAGGGATGACTTTAATTCTTTCTAAGTAAGACTTCTCTAATAAGACTATCAGGTTTTGCAACCCTGTCCTGACAACTGGATAAAGTCCACGCAAGTAATATGGGTTGGTACCAACAGCTTGTTTCACAGGGTCACAGTAATATTTTGCAACAAGATAGATTGGCTGACAAAGCCCTCTTTAAAGGAAAATATCATGGAAGTTGCTCACATTTCCTTCAACAGCATACTCACTTCCCACCCTTTTCTTCTTTCTCATCGTGATTTGCATCCAGTAACCACACAGTGAAAACCTACATTCCATTTCTTATAGAGTATCAGATAAAGATCTCTCTCCTCCTGATAGTTTGAGATCCCTTATAGGTACTTGGTCTACCATATTCCATACTTTTTATCATAATTAATAGGGGCATTCAGGCCTCTTGTTTGCAATGCACTTATGCTGATGTGACTCACACAAGTGATAGAAGTACTGGATCATTGCACTTCACAGCATTATACATACCTTTAAGACCTGCTCTAAGTTCTCCAGCTTGGCTTGGAGCTGGTGTTTTCCCTTTACAGCCAAATCTCGTTCTTTGGTCACTCTGATAAGGATTTCTCTAAGATGGTCATAGTCTGATTTCACCTAGAAAAATAAAAATGTGATTACTCCCCAAAGACCTAATTAATGAAGGAAAAAATATAACTGACATAAATACCATTTCTGCATTAGAAAATGGAAAAAGAAAGAAAGTTCAAAGAAAATAGGGAAGAAATATAAAAGGTAAATGGAAGGGAATGTTCAGCAATGAAATTGTGTGCATCTCATGTACCCGTATTTGTGAAACATTTTCTTTTGAAAGAAGCTAAGACCTGGCAACGAAGTTGTAGTTATGCATAAAGATAGCAAAGGTAAATAAATATACTATATAATAAACAAAATAAATGATAATCAATCAATTCCCAATTTCCCTGGATCTCAGAGGCATCAAAGATGGATGTACTTTAAAAAGAGATAGAGGTCTAAAGTGCATATAGAAAAATAACTCACGTATAAAACTTATGTGTTTTCATTGACTACTTTTTAGTTTATCTTCAGAACAAAATCAAATGTGTTATGGTGCTTAATCAGCCTACACTAGTATTTGAAATCTGTCTGTACAATTCAGAAACAGGTATTCCTGTGCAACTCTTGCTCTCCCTTAAAATATTCACGTACAGCATTTTTTCACAGGAACAGATACTCATCGTATTAGGATTTGTTTTCCTGCTTAATTTATTTGGTGCTAACTTAACCATGTCAGTATGAATAACTCCTTTTATGTAGGATATTGTGACTCATCAATGATAGTGACTATTTCATAAACACACATAGAAAATAAGAAAACATAAGATTGGACTACTTTATCCTGCCATGGAAAAGTCCTTTCTTGAATTCACACCAGCTGAAGGTCTGATTTATAAGAAATAACCTAAGCATTTTATGAGCCTATGTCCCATACTGATGTGTAACCCTAAGATTCTTTTAGCGTACCATATCAAGAGCAGCAATGTTTACTTTAAGAATGAAAACCCATCACTAACAAATACCTTGGTAAAAAATACATAGTGTTCATGTACTATTTCATAAATACTGATCTTCCCTTCTCTGCAATGTTAATAGGATGTAAGAAGGCAAAAGAAAGGACCATAATATTTTTAGTGAACAATGTTCCAAGCAGTATCTGTTGTCCCTTGTTAACTGCAACGCAGTTAATGGAAGTGTGAATGGTGCTGGGCTGATTACTGACAAAGGACTGGCAAAGCAGTGTGAAGTATTGGGAAAATGCATAGGCTTACTTTAATCTTGGTGCAGCTCACCTTTCCTTCCAGCTTCAGTTAAAGAAGTGTCAAGCTCTTTTTTTTCTATTTAATTACTGTAATTTCATTTTTTAAAAAGAATGAAAGGCATTAAGCAATCTCTGACATGGATATCTCTGAGAGGTTTTTTAAAGCGATGTTTTGGAAACTGATTCAGCCTTTCTATTTGCCTTCTGGCTCCAGTTTGTTAATTTGCAAATTTCGCAATGGACCAAACAATCTAAATGGTTGCAGCCAGCCCTCATATTTGTCTTTGTAATAGGGATCTTTAGAGTTCAGTGGATTAGAAAAAAATAATAATAATAGGAGAACAGAACAAATTATGTTTTCCACAAGAACCGATGTCATTTGTCATCCTCAGGATTTTTTTTCCATGCATAGATTTTTGTTTTCCTCTTCCCTCATTTCTTTATAACTAAGGAAACTATTAGACAATGGATTTTCAGAATCTATTAACTTCCCACATCCTTTGTATTGTGTTTCATTGCTTAGATCTGCCGGTGTATATTGTTGAAGAATAAGGGAGTGGAAAAAGGAAGCAATGAGGTATCAGCATCAACAATGCAAGTTTGTTATTGTCAGTGATTCTCAGTTAATTTACTGAGAATGAATGAAGTACAAAATTTTGACCAAGTTTCAAGAAAAGGTAATTTTACTCAGGCTTTGGTTTTCCCTGTCTCTGAAATTGTTGATACTGACTACTCATGTGAAGTATTTTATAAATCTTACTAGTCAGTGTAGTCTGAATAATTCTGGGGAGCTAGTGAGCATGGTACCTTTCTGCTATGTGTTCTTTCCATTGGCAGAGACAAGTCTGTAGGAACAAACAGTACGTATCAGGCTGCTAATGTAATTTGGGAAGTAGGCACAGATAGAACCACAGGCATTTAACACACCTCAGGATTTTCATTCAGGATCACAAAGCACATACCTATATTAGTTGAAGTTTAGGACCACCCAAGTGATAATCTGATTCTCTACATTCTCTTTTAGCAGATAAGTTTTTGAACAATGTTCTGTGTATATTTTCATTTTCCAGGTTGGAAATAACACAACTTATTCTACCATTTGCCTTCCAATAATTACTCTTCTTAATTTTAGCAACGCTTTAAATATTTTTGCAGGGTGTTCCTACCAGGGCTTTTTCCTTCCGAATACTGTGTATCACAGGGGGGTGTGATCTATGTAATTATATAACCCATAAAACAGCATAAAAGCTGATGAGTCTATCATTTGTTTTGGTTTGGTTTTGGACAAAATCTGTTAAACATAAATGTAATGCTCTCTCCAAGCAGGCTGTGTAAGAGCATATGGGATATGCATGAACTTGAATTACACATGGAACACATCAAAACATCAATATTCCCAGTGGCAAAAACAGTTGACCTAAATAGAGTGCCATCATAAACAGTTCTAATTTCACAAAAGAAACTTAGGGAACATTTTGATCCGTTATGCTTCTCTGTTCAATGCATCAATCAATTTATTTTTCATCCAGTACCTTCCCACTTACTAAATGTACCCTCACTTGAGTCAGTTATGAATACTGCTAAAGTATGTTCCACTTTCTGAACTCAAATCCAGAAACCAGTTACGGAAAATCAGCAAAATAAACTACTGGTTTGTTTTGTTATATGAGTGCAAAGCTCCATCAACCAACTGGTTAAAGACAATTTCCTTCTCTGTGAAATATAGTTTTCCGTCACTGATATGCTCAGACTGAAAAATGTTCTCTGCCACTCACAATTTACTGTGTTGTATGTAAATCACAGATGCTGAGTTATGTCTACTGTGCCTGAATACAGAAAGGCACCTTCAGCCTTAATTATAAACTTTGATGACATACTAACTTCTCACACCACTGATATTGTTTAGTAAAGATGATTCATAAACTACCATGAAAATGGTATAGTTTCAGGCATCGTAGAAATAAACTCTGAATAAATAATGCCTATTCTCTTTTTATATAAAAACACTAACAATTCAGGTAAGCAGGAAAACAAGTTAAATGCCAATGTCATAGCACTTCTAAGGACACAAAATCTTTCCACAAGTACTCCACTCCAAGAATGCAATTCTGCTTCTGCTATGCAGAGTGACAACACAAAACTGCATAAATTCAGTAAATTTTTAGCCTTATTTTGTGGATTTAAAAGTAGCACAACTCATACCTGCTCCTTTCCACAGCTAAATTTCAACAACTACATTCCAGAATGTTTTCAATGTGCCTTTCACACTATTTTGCAAACACCCGTAGTAAGTCAAATAGACAAATCCTGACACTGCGATAGTAAAAGGTAATTTTATTACTAGTGTAATGGTTAATGTGACTAACGTTGACATTATAACCTTATATTTTAAATTGTTTTAACTAGGTTTTTCAATGCATATCAAGTTCTTCACTTTAATAAGATACAAATGTTACCTATAACGAGTATCATTAACCACATAGTTCCTCACTTTCTGATTTTAAGAGGACTAATCTTAGTGTCACCAATGTACTGAACCTTCACTGCATTAATACTGCATGCTGTTTCTATGTCAGCTAAAATATAAAGCTGACTTTATGTGACTTGTGAACTAAATAGTAAGGGTGATGTGTAAACACCAACAAAGATAAGAGAAAACCATTAGGAGAGGAAGAAATTCTGGACAGATGGATGAATAAAATTAAACATGCTACGATCCTCATGGCGTCCTCCTAACATAAAGTATCAGCATACTTCTTTTTTATATAAAAATAATTTACATTCCTTACCAATGAGAAATTCAGGTCTGCTCCGATACCGGGTACTACATATAAAATTTAGCCATAACTATTTCTAAATGTCAGTAATTTGTCTTGGTTTGGGGACTAAATCAGACCTTGCTTGGTTTGGAAATTCAGCACTGGGCTACTCAGTGACATATGCACGTCAGAGATATCAAAGCGTGCAGCTACCACTGTTTTGCAAAGTTTCTGGATGGGCTTTCATGAGAGCCTATGTGAGTTATAGCTTTTCTGATGTGAATGAGGTTGCTGAGCAACTCACTTAAGCCCTGTAGAAATCCAGATTGGAGTTTTATTTTTAGCTATATGTAGCCTTGTAAAGTGGCTGGTTCATGATGTTTCTTCCACTAAATGCATATGCGATAAGGTAAGGCACATCAGCCTCTCCTCCCATGCTACTCATATCATGCAGTATTTGCCACAGATTCAAACACTGTAGCTAAGAAGACATCTTTTGTCCTGTAACAGGAAAACAAACAAACAAACAAAACCAAAAAAAAAAAAAAAGAACATGAAGAAAAATGCTTGCTATTAAAATGGTTTTTATATCAGGACTTCGAATAGCTGAGACATGGACTTACGCCATGTGCCATGCTACAGGGAAAATAGCAGCTGTTAAACAGAATTTGTGAAAATTACTGCTGGACAGCAGCATTTCAATATTTTACTGAGAAATGAAAAAAATGCAAAGGAAAAATTCAGAAGGGAATAAAAAAATACTGCTAGCTAGCAATCCTTTCTGTCAATATTTCTTAGAAAAAGTAGAGATTTTTTAATCAAGTCTCATCAAAATCACTGAAAAAGTCTCTTTTTTTTCCAAAGCCTAATACTAATTTATGATACTAAGAGAAGATTCATCAGAGGAATAACAGAACTCTCTAAAGCCCATCAGTGTCTTACCTTTTCACTTGAAAATAACATTTGTTCAGAAAATACATTTTTGTAACCTTTTCTTAATTAAAATATTTTATGTTTTCAAGCAGAAAAAAGCAAATCAGAATGGATTGTCCACTTTTATCCACTTTGGAGCCTGATTCCTGTGACAAATGAACGTATGAGTTTTGTGCTTATGACGTTACCTGGTCATATTGCAGTGCTTTGTGGGACACACTTGCATACTGAAGACTCAGGCGATTTTTTTCTTGCACAGCATCCTTCAGTTCATTTTTCTAAAACAAAAATAAAGGGTGCTATAGGCCATTTATCTAAATTATAGTATATCCTATTAAGTTCTTAAGGAAGCAATGTTTTTGCATTATTTGTTATTAACATACTATTAAGAGTAGTATAAGGCACACAGCCAAAGGCACTGAAGGTGCAGAAGCAGCAGATTAGCTTGCAGTTACAGTTGGCTCTATCATAAAAACACATTTTCAGTAGATGATCTGATTAAAGATGTGCAGACAGAGAGAGATGACCTGATATTACAGGCTTTAAAAACAAAACAAAACAACCAACCAACCAACAACCTCCCTGTGGATGTAATAAGGAGCTCAAACTTGGCTGTGTCACTAAGAGTTGGAGAGAGACTTGATTCCCAGGATAATGTTCTCAAACTTAGATTTTCAGAAGGCATTTTCAGGGCAACAGCCAACAGCTGTACATGCAATCATGTACACATTTTTATATTCATATATTTAACTATACTTACAATATATATTTATTTTATAGTATGTATATTTATTTTATATATATATATTTATACACACACACATTCAAATAAAATCATGCTGGGTAGAGCACCTATACACTACAGCGGCAGGCAAATCAGAAATGCAGATGGAAGTCAATAGGTAAGTAACCTATACCTAAACATCAAGGTATTTACTACAGCCTCAGGTATGTATTCTTATGTATTTACACAGCACTATAATAACAACAACAAAAAAAGGAAAAGTAAGTAAACCTCAAATACATAGTCAAAGGTCAAGCTTGGAGGAGATCACACAAATCAAAACACCTGCAGCTCAGGAAAAACAGCAGAGTTTTTTGGTACTTCTGACAATTTCGTCTTTGCATGTTAACAGAAATAGTGATCTGAGATTAAATCTCTCACAGCAATCACATAAAAAGTGAGTGAAAACATTTCAATGTTTTGAATGCATGGGAAGAAGTTACACGCTAGCCAGACCAGGAATTTTTAGTTAGCTAGATTTTAAGCATGAAGTAGTAAAAAATGATCTCAGTAATTCTTTTTATTTTCCCCCTTACAAAGTAACAAAAATCAATGCCCTGACTTCAGTTCCTTATGAAAGCTGTAACTCCACAACCAGCCACTCTGGGCAACCTTGAATCTGTCCAACAGTGTGCATTATACGCTATCTTCTGAAAACATTGATTATGTTTGCCAATAACTATATTAAGGTGGGCAAAACTGGACCCACTTCTGAGTTATTTGAAATAATTTCTGGTTCTGCACCATTACAATCCTTATGTTCAGCAGGTTTCTCCAGAGCAAATCTAATTCTGCTGAAGTCTTAAGAAAAACTGTTCAAGTTACGCTTTTCATAATTTCTTTTTAAAATTCCCAATATGAAAATAAATAAATAAATAATTTCCCCAGTTTTGGTTCACCAACATAAGCCCTAAAAAGAAGAGGAATTTAAAGATTCTGATATTTAAGTATTTTTATAGTACTTAAATAATAAAAAATTGCTATTTTAAGCATATATTTCCTGAACCAATTTCAGAACTCTCTCCTTACAAGAGGAGTTTTGAATAGATAGTGTTTCCAATGAACAAAACTGTTTATCTAAATTGTTTCCTAAGCATCATTAGCTTTAAGCACCAGAACTAATGAAACTCACAGATTGCTGCCTAATGGCTCCTTGACTCTGGTATCCAAGAACATGTGACCTTCAAATGATGTTTTGTGTTATATGGTACACACAATTTTTTCTACAGTTTATTACCTTTAAGGCCAAATGTGATTAAAATCAGCCACTGTTCAAAACTTACAGGGTCAGATACACAGTATGATCATGGGAATCATTTTTCTATAGAAAATCAGATTAAAATGTCAGCTTTATAGAACACTTGACGCAGAGAAGGCCATTCTGTGTTCTTCCTGATTTGAATATAGCAATTCATTTTGCAGAAATGACTGCATTTCTGACCACACCCTTAATGCCAGTCTGACAGTCAAGTTTGGATATAAACTGTGAAAATAGTTCAGGCTAAGGAACGACATATTAGAGCACCATTGTTTTACAATATCAAAACACCTCATCATCAGTGGGGAGCTGTTCTCTCAACTAAGTGTTACTGCACTGAACCAAACTAAGACGACAAACTGCAGAATATCCACAGTCTCCTAGCTGCAGATATACCTATCATCTCACACATAAGGAGCTCTGCAATTATAATTTCTCAAGTTCTGTGAAATCTGTTGTTCAGGACACAATTAAAAATGGCAGTCAGACTCTGAGATGCTAGACAGTTCTGAGGGCCAAAATGAGAAGAATTTCCTAGCTCATGTTACATTTTCAAAGGTGTGAATTAAATCAATAAATATTTTTCCAATAGGAACAAACTGCAGCGAACAGTTCCTTGGATATGCAAGTAAATCATTGCATCCTATTAATTACTGAAAGTCATTTGTAAAGCATTTATGTCTATTCTGCGTTTTTCTAGGCAAAAATGGGCTACAGTAGCTGCCCTGCAACCCTTACAACTGCAGGCTTTTGTCAAGTGAGATTTGACATCGACTTTAATGGATCAGTCTGCATTTGTTACAAATTGGTCTTGCTCAGCTGATCTTAATGGGGAACAAGTGACAATGAGTTACCAGTTTTTAATAATGTTATTAAACGAATTCAAGCAGAAGTGGAAGGGAGGAAGGGAGAGGAGAAAAGGGGTAATTGCTGGCAATCTAGGCCAGCATCCTTCACACCCTACTTAAATTCTGCAGAATAGAAAACAATTTATGATAAGTGGCAGAGCAACTGGGCTAGCTGCTAGTCCTACCTGAAGAAAATATATTTTATCATCTTAGGATGAACAGAAGTAGGGCAGCAACCATCTCAGTTTCACTGGTCCTTAGTAGTAAGCCTATTTCTTTTTGCTTCGATTTCTGTTCATCCCAGTGGCAGTCCTATTTTTCATTTGTCAGGATAAAGCACCGCTCATGTTCCCCCCCCCCCCAACCAAATCCATAAAAATCAAGAATCCCCTGACAAGTAGCAGGAATTACCAGCACATTTCCAGCTTAGAAAATACACAATAAAAACAGGTAAGGAACTTGGATGCAAAGGTCCACTTCAGCAGTACTTATAACAAGGACACAGTGTATTTATATACATCAGCAGTGTGCTTTGAATTGACATAAATACACCTAAGACTGCCAATATTTGGATTGCTTACTTTCAGAAAAAGCATTTAGAAGCAACGAATAAACAACTCAATGGTCTCTGTGCAATAACATGGTAAAAGCCACACTGAACTGAAGCCTTCTAAGTTTCAGCCAACTCCTTCATCAGGCCACATCTTCCAGAGATGATCTGAGCCATAATTACTGCCAATTCAGAATTTCCCACAAGTTTAGTTTCTGTTGTTGGTTGACTTAAGTCATCTCTCCAATGGATCCTTACAATAGGGCTCTG
Source organism: Oxyura jamaicensis (assembly GCF_011077185.1). NCBI lineage: Eukaryota > Metazoa > Chordata > Aves > Anseriformes > Anatidae > Oxyura > Oxyura jamaicensis. The sequence goes on along the minus strand of NC_048907.1, from coordinate 13,485,581 downwards.
ACAGAAGAATTGTGGTAAAATCAGCTGTGAGTGCGTAGTTACTGCATATTATTACCAGTCATGCCCCTCTGCAAAAGGTTATCAGAACAGGACACCTCTCTTATTTCTCTGTCACCTCACGTTGCAGTCTAGTCCTTTAGTCAAACTGCTCATAAAAAAAGGTTTCAGCAGCAATGCCCATCCAACGAGTCTGTGGCCTGCTATAAGGACAATAATCTCCAAAGGGGCAGGTATCCAGCTAGGAACAGCAATACTTTCAAGCACTGCAGTTAAATCTACAGGAACGCATGTGCCAGATTCCTAACACAGCATAGTTATCTTAGGCTACAGTAACCAAATACCAGGGGGTTAAGTTGCTAAAGCTCTTGTGCTAACTCTGCAAGGATGGCATGTTTACTCAAACTTCTTTAAAAGGTTTCTGTGACTTCCAAAATGTGATTGGGATTTTAGCAGTAATATGTAAGGCTTCTGCTGGTTGGATTGTGGAAAATATTGTTAACAATACAAAACAAGCTGCCTACCCAGAATTTCCCCTTATACTCATATTAAAAATAAAATGGAAATATATACATATGTATTGCTGCTTCTCAATATAGTTGGCAAAGCTGGAGAAAGGAGGCTATTTAGGTTTGTGCATGTTCACCTCACAGGAGAAATACTGTATGAGGTAAGAAGGAAGCATACAGATGAAATACTCGTCTCATTTCTGAAATTCCCCAGGGTACTTTCATAACATAGTCGCAGGAAACTGCTACATCTGGTGAATATATTTGCTTGCTATACAAGAATGCACAACAGTTGAACATGTATTAGCTATATCTAACATCCTGTATGTGGAGAAACCTGATGTTTGCACAACTCACAGCTTCTGTGACCAGCTCATACACAATAAATTATTTTTAACATTCTGGGGTTTACCTTGACTGTATTTATTACTTATCTGTATGAAAAAGCTTTTAAACAGTATGCTTCTCATGCATTTAAGTGTCAAATACAAGAAATAACTGCATATAACAAAAAACAACAAATAGGAATACTGAAATTCTCTTGCTCATAGAAAGGAAAGCAACTGATTAAAAAAAAATGCTTTTCTCAGAGCATTCTTGGACTAACAATCTTCTGATTTATACAAAGAGGCTATAAATAAACAAAGTATTCCCATGTTTGCTTATTATTTGTTATATTATAGAAGTCTCAGCTGAAAATCAGATCTGTACATTGCACAAATACAGAAGAAATAATCAATACTCTGAGTCTGTCTTTTAATTTAAGACGGCACAGAAGCAGTGGAAGAGAGATCAAGCCACTTGCCCAAGGTCATACCCCAAACCAGGTGGCTTAGTGACAGCTTCACTCCAAATCTGCCTTCCCACACACTACTCCGGTTGTTTGCCATGTCCTGAAAGCAATCTGTGATGGGATTAACGGGAGCTGCACATAATTATTGCCCAAGCGAGAACACAGTCTATTTTCTGTACAGCATACATGAACAGTACTTCAACAAACAGTTTCATTCGCTCTCAAAATTTCCTATGGCCAGTTTCTCCACTGTTGAATATTTCCAGATGCTAACTGTACTTGGAGAAACACACTTAACTGTACTCAACACATCTCTTCACACTAGAGAAGGAATTTCTTCTCTTGTGGCTGTGAATTACCACCTGTATTTTTGCAAATGATAGTTATGAATTATATCATATTCATTACAGTTTGTGATTTTCTGTCTAATCCACTGGCTTCAGTGGCTTTGCCCCTTAATGATATTGGCTTCAATATTTTCTGGACTTGTTGAATATAAACCTCCAAAAAAAAAAAATAAATAAATAAAATAAAAGTTAATCCCAGACAACCCAAAGATAAACTTCACCCAACAGACAATTCATATATTAAAATTTTCTTTCAAGGATGTATATTGTGTATATGCCCATTTGACTGCAGCCAGAAGGGCACAAAAAGTCTTTGGGGGAAATCCAAAAGTCTTTGGGGGAAATCCAGCACATTTGGTTAATATTTTACTATGCTATGAGTTGTCTTCATAGGGATCTTATGGCTGGATCCCAAAAGAGCTTTGAAGCTTCAAATACGTTTTAAGGGAGACAGATGTCTTTAAAATTCTGTACTGAAATAAACACAATCCTTTCCCATTCCCTCTCCTTTGTTGACAGCTAGCACTGAATGTATTGTCAGGGCAACACCTCTCACTTCTGCCCTTACAACTGCCAGCTTCCAACAGAACCTCCAAGTCAACAGAGCTAAGAGGTCACCAAATACATAGGGCAGCCATCACAAATGACAGACTTACTGGCAATAGGCAGGATATGTGCTTTGTGCCTCCAGCATGTCAATGAATGCTAGGGCTTCTCTACTACAGCCTTCCCCCCTCAGTTTAATAGCTCTACCAAAAGTCTAAAGGCACCCAAAAAGGCACCCCTCTGCTATTGCTTGGACTAAGAGGAGATCTTGTGGGATTTTGCACTTTGTTTTGGAACTTGATTTTTCAACTCATGACCAGTACCAGACCAAAAAACAAACCTGTGGAAAAGCACTTGTGCACTCATCCTTTCTATTTTTTTTAATCCATATTACTTTTGACTTCTTTTTACAAACCTAATGTCCCTTTTTCCCTTGCTGCTCTCTCCTTTGTTCTTAATTTATTCACTGGATGTAGCAACTCTGACGATTTAATTGTGTCTATGAATCAACATTTTACTACAGTCCAATTAGGTCTACCATTTAACCTATGCAAATCAAACCATCACAGATGTTAGCAGAGGCAAGTAGATTAGAGATTACTACTCATCAAACCAGCTACTAGAAGACACAGTACAAAACATATGCCAAGACAAATGCTGACTGAATGTTAGCAGAGTAATGTGTAAGTGAGAAGGAAGCAGGACTTCATACTTTCAAAAATCCTTCTCACCCGTCTCTGTAGTCTTGACATTGGGTTACAAACATTAGTTGAACTGTCTGTCACCCCTTCCTAATGACACTGCTACACAATACCCATTCAAACACACAAAGGCTTGAAGCAGTCTAATTACTAGTCTGATAAAAGATAGCATGCATCCAGAAATTTTACAAACAGAGAAATAAACGTGGGAAATGAATGATACAGACAGAAAAAAATAGAAGCTGTATGTAGAATTATTGACCATCCCCAGGAAAAAGAAAAGAAGAGAAAAGAAGAGAAAAGAAGAGAAAAGAAGAGAAAAG